>NW_020523671.1:0-140303 GCF_003368295.1 Carassius auratus | reverse complement strand
TCTCAAAATAATGGTAATTACCATATGGCGTGAATGCAGCATGGGTTTGATTATAATTAATCTTCATTTAACCAGGTAAAAAATATTTATTTAATGTTATCTGTGTTATGTTTCATATACAGGAACAATGTAAACTTCTATAAACATCTGTTTGTTCGTTAACTTTTAAATGCATCATGTATACAAAAAATATGAGCAGAGTTCTCACACATGAAGTCCCACGGATTGCAGATTAATGTGCTACTTCATTTCTCTCCGATATGGTAGGAAGTTAAATGAAATGAAATGAAATGTGAAGGATATAAATGTGACAAGATGATTGACAGGCCAGTTTACAATGTGACAGAGTGGTCCATTAAAGACTGTATTCCATAATAGTATGTCCCAAAGCTTGCCTACTCTTCTACTACACACTCAAAAGTGGTGTATATATTCTTCACCAAAAAAAGTACATACTTTAAGGTGTAGTGTACATAGGCACATTGGATGCAGCAACCATGTAAGCTTTCAAATAAGCCTGAAGGACTTGATTAGTTGGATAAGGTGTGTTTAATAAGGGTTGAATCTAAACTCTCTGCAGGGCTCAGGACCTCCAGCAATGAGTTTGACACCCCTGATCTAAACCAGTACCATGTGTGTTAGATTCTATACCTCATAATAAGCTACTAAATAGGTGCTTCCAGAAGTCATAGATCCTCTTCTGAATATCATTAGGATATGTCATTAGGATATGTCTCTCAGAAACCTTAAAACTGGCTGTTTAAGTCTCTCATTAACTTGATCCTGGAGAATTAGTTAATGTATATTAATAATTAGTTATGTTCAACAACTATGTTCTTTCTAAAGAAAAATGGTATTTTAGGATTTCTAGTGATGATTTATTCTGTATTATAGTGCAGAGACTGCTCTCATCAGAGAAATCCCAGCAACATAGTGTTGGCCCAGATCCGGCCCACATCTGGCCCGCATGAAATCCATATCTGACAAGACTAAAGTCTCAAACCCAAAGAGATATTCTTTATAAAAGTTAAGACACCATCTCACACATCACTACAGCCCTCAAAATGTAAAAGATTATATCAGCCCAATAGAAAGAAGCGCGTGACTTTGTTCTCACTGTTGCCGGCCGCGGCGCCTTGATTGTTGAGAATGCTGTTTTATTGTGAAAGTGAAAATACTTTGTTTGGCCTTCCAAAAAGGATACAAACTATAAATCAGTGGTTAAGTTGTATTTACAACACTGTTCCAGAACAGTTTAACCCAAATATTCAGATGTGTGCACCACATTTTATGGAGGACTGTTTGCTGTTCCTGGGAGAGAAGACTACTACAATGCTGGCTGTTCTGACCTCTGTATGTCTGTAAGTATGTTTACATATGTAAAGGATTTGAAAACTGATGATTCAAATGCAAGTTTTTGAAAAGTGGTTCTCAATTTCAGTTCTTAATTTCTCAATTTTCGCCTGTCACTCTAGGAGCAAGGAGACACAGGATTTCTTCAACATGAACTCACAGAAGACATCCCACTGCTCTGCACCATTTGTATTTTCTCTTATGGCTTCAGACATTTGTTCTATTCAAAGGTAAGTGCCACAGTTAGTGGACATCACAGGATATTCCGCCATGATTCCAGTTTGAAGTGAACATACAGTATATGTTCCATTCAAAGTGCATTGAAGTGTGCGAGACGTGAATTGAACTTGTATTATTAACCGAGGTATATGATGCCACACTTGTCTGTGTGTGTGAAGAAGTTGCGCAGCAGCAAAATCCGTAAATGAATGTTCTGAAGTGAAGTAAACTTCAACAGATTTCTCCTGCTCAGGGAGTAGGTAGCAATGAACACCGTGTAGGGACCATGTCAATGTGAACAGTACATCACGAAGCTCACTTCTAACGAGCTGATTATCTGAATCAGGTGTGTTAACAAAGAGAGCCATGCAAAATACGCAGAGCTAGGGGGCACAAGGACTAGAATTGAGGACCGCTGGTGTAGAGTAGCAATTGTTGTTTGTTATACTCCGATCACAAATGCAGAAATGATTTTATGTTATGCGGGGCAATGCAACACAACGTGAAAAAACACCAGTACAAGCCATTATAAATCCGAAATTGAAGTACGTGTGAAGTCGAATAGAAGTCGGGCCATTAATGGTTAGAGGGTTGGACTCCCAATCGAAGGGTTGTGGGTTCTAGTCTCAGGCCCGGACGGAATTGTGGGTGGGGGATAGTGGCTAATAGAACAGCTCTCTCTCCACCTTCAAATACCCACGGACTTAGGTTGGCCATTGAGCGAGGCATTGAAACCCCCAATGCTCCCCGGGCCGCCGCAGCATAGATATGGCTGCCCACTGCTCCGGGTGTGTGCTCACAGTGTGTGTGTGTGTGTTCACTGCTCTGTGTGTGTGCATTTCGGATGGGTTAAATGCAGAGCACAAATTCTGAGTATGCGGGTCACCATACTTGGCTGAATGTCACTTCACTTTTTCACTTTAAATTATGTTCCCACTGGATGCAACAAATGCCTTGTTTGTGATAGGTTTTATTGTTATTTTCTTGTCACACTGGTGTTTGCTGACTGGACACACATCGTAGTTATGGCACATGACCACAAGAACCAGACGAGTCCTCTGCTCAGTCTGGAATTAAACCACACCATTCCGGTTTCGTCTGTCCAGAGGAGAACTGTTCCCTCGACTGAGCCTGGTTTCTCCCAAGGTTTTTTTTTTTCTCCATTTCTGTCACAGATGGAGTTTTGGTTCCTTGCCACTATCACCTTTGGCTTGTTTTAGTTGGGGACACAATATCTGGCAACACTGTTGACTTGACTGCACAAAACACTATTGGAAGAGAACTGAACTGAGCTGGAAGATGACATCACTGAATCAACAATGAAACTGACTGATAAACTGACTGTTTTCTGTTGACCTTCTTGCATTATCAGCACACGTCTTTCCTGCTTAAGACTGTAAAGCTGCTATTTTACACAATTTGTATTGTATATAGTGCTATATAAATAAAGGTGACTTGACTTGACATTTCTTCCATCCTGCTTTTCTCTCTGAGGAACACCGCATTTGTCTGATTGATTGAATGTCTTGGTGAGACGCATTTCACGCGAGGCCGATACATCAAAAAGGTAAATGTTTGCTCTCTGATGTTACAGCCAAGCAAATATTTAATCTCTCTTTCCTTTATATATAAATATATAAACATAGCGTGCATAACACAATCAAATATTTCAGAGTGACTATTCACACCCAGGAAAATTTACGCTAGCCATACAACTACATGCAGCCCCACGGATGCTAAGCTCTGACAACAATTTTTTTTTTGATGCTGTGATCATGTGGCCTGAAGGGTATTGCACATATATTTGACATCAGCATCCCAAGTTATATATGCTGAATGTAAGAAAAAATTAAGGAAGTAAAAAAAAAAAAAAAGAAATTGGCATTAGCAATAAGAAGTAATCTAACCTGAACTTTGCTAATGTAAATTTTAGGAAATTCAAGGAAAACCCCTGCCTTCATTCACTTGTCTTCTAATAATGGAAGTCTGATTCTTCCACCTGAGGTGAAAAAAAAAAGCTAATTCTGAGTGTATATTTCAAAGATTTTGACTTTATTGCTTGCAATGTGAATTTATTTTAAACTGGAATGCTAAAACCAAGATCAAATTAAATATTAAAAGTGACAGTCAACATATTTATAAGATTTTTATTTTAAATACATTTTGTTTTCTATTCATCAAAGAATTCTGAAAAAAAAGAATTAAAATGTGTTTTTCAACATTAATATTTTAAACCAAATTAGCACATTAGAATGATTTCTGAAAACTCACATTTATTGACATCACAGATTTCAAAAGTATATTAAAATATAAAAAAGTAATATTTCTGATAATGTCATTTTTATTTGGATATAAAAAAAAAAACTAATTTGAGATTCTAGGGGCAATGAATGTAAGAGTTGTGTGTGTGTGTGTGTGTGTTGTGTGTGTGTAAGTGTGTGTGTGTTTTAATGATGACCAGTGGGAGTCTGAGACCTGTAGAACAGGGGAAAATTCCCTCCAAGGCGTCTGGCCGGACTCTCCTGTCATCAGGGCTTGTGATAGCACTTTCCTCTCTTTCTTTTCCCCGAGAGAGCGAGTGACAGAAGGGGATGAGAGAAGCCGACTAAAATGTGTGAAAGAAAATGTGCAGCGGACTCGAGGCTGCATCCCTTCAGCAACAGATGGGCTCCTAATGAACAATCCTCCGGCCAACAATGTTGGAATGAGTCAAGAGCAGCACGCGGAGACAGCAGGACCACCGAATGAGTCAGCGGGCCACCAGACTCCCGTTTCAGTCGTGGGTTGTTTATCCAAAGAGGACAGAGGAGATGTCACTACAGGTGAACACAGGAGGTTACCTAAACCACCTGTCCACTGGTTTGTATCCTAGAGGTCACCTGTTTCCTCTGCAACAAATTGTTGATGGGTGTAATCTCAAAGGTTTCCGTAAAATGATTGAACAAAATTTACAACTGCCTGTTGTAAACTGTCTTTTTCAAACTCACAACTTTTGGTAAACATGTCAAATTTGCAGGACCAACTGAACGATACCAAATCTTAATTCCCTCGCATGAATTCCTTTTTTTTTAACCACAGTATTTCTCCCAAGATAATTCGCAGAACAAACATAACAGTATCTTCATTCTCACGTTGTTGGACTTGCAAGGATATATCTATAAAGTTGTATAAGTTAATAATTGTTCTAATTCTATCTATGACCTAGGTTTGATTTTGACATAGGTGGGATAACAGCAGACATCCCCCCTTCTCTCCATCCAACTACCCCAACCTTTTTGCTTTTTATGATAGACTTTTGACCATGGTTTCATGTCATCTAAAGTCTTTATTCATAGCTATATGGTAGCTAACATAGGCCTACTCAATATTCATAAAGAGAGCTTTTTTTGTTAGCATATTCATCAGACAAAAATGACACAATTTTGATTATATGAAACCAACAACATCACAGCAGCAGTTTTAAATATGTTTTCTTTGGATTGTTTAGAGAAAATAGCCTAGAGATGGTTTAGCAAAATAGCCTATAACTTTATCAATTAGTGTTTCCATTAACAGATTTTGCATGTAAACACCTTGTCTCTAGTATTGGGATTGACTGATATCATGTTGACATGATATGAGTTGTGTGTTTCTCTCTTCACAGCTTTCAGTGTAAGAGCATTTTATAATGCGTTGTATTTTTGGACTTTGAATGTCTCAGTGCAGAAGCATGAATAAAACATCTCATGCACATACCATAAGTGAATCTGGACCACTGTTTAAGGTTGGCCAACTGACCCTTAGATTGCATTGAAGACTGCTGAATTATAACTACATGACATTTGATCTTTAATTTTGTGCTGTGGTGTAGCAGTTAAAGCTCAGGACGGTTTTAGAACAGCACTCAAGTGAATTTACTTCTGTAGCTTATTTCTGAGCAAAACAATTCAGCATAGGAGCAGGTGATTTCTAGGTGCAAATTTGAGAAACTGATACATAAGACATTGTAAAATCAGCCACAATAAGATCAGTAATGTATATTAGTGAAGTAGATAGGGCCAATTTTGATTTAACAGTTTTACTTGTTTGGCAGTTCAAGGTTTTTTAATTCCATAGATATTGTTTTAAAATGATAGCATGCGTCATGATCTTTATTTTATTATCATGTAGTAACTATAAAAAGCATTTTACATCAGAATAAGACCCTGTTAATCAGCAATGGATGTTTCTTGCGGTGTGGTAATTTTAGCAGGATGAGTTTAAAGGGGGGGGGGGGGTGAAATGCTCGTTTTCACGCAATATCCTGTTAATCTTGAGTACCTATAGAGTAGTACTGCATCCTTCATAACTCCAAAAAGTCTTTAGTTATATTATATTAATAAGAGAAAAAACACGAGTGTCTGGAGGCGTGACGTGTGGGCGGAGCTAAAGAATCACGAGGGCTAGTAGGCTTTTGAGTTGAGAGCGTTTGGAAGCTGTGACATTACCGTGAGGACAAAACCAACCAAAACAAACCATGGCTAACAGTCAGATTCAGCCGTTTATTTATGATCCAGAATCAGATCCAGAGGCTGAAATTTAACAAGAGCAGCATCAGCAACAACGTCTCTATGTGGTATGTACTGAAACTGTATATATTTGCTTAGCGGTTTTGGAAAATGACTAAGTTCCACTTTGTCGTCTTTTTTTTTTTTTTTTTTTTTTAAGCTGTACATGTGGAAAGTGCAGTTTGATGACAACATCGCATGTTGTTTACTTGATGTGCTTACGCGCCGATAGCTAAGTTAACACCACAGAGATATTTGAAGCAGTTTTACTCACCGCATGCGGTTCCAACACACGATCGTGACCCTTTTTCGTTGGGATTGCATCATCCTTAAGAAATAAACGATACGCAAATCCGACGTCAAACTGGACCTTGTTTGTAAAACAAGCATCTTCGAAATGCAGGGAACAAACACAAACACTTGCACAACTCCGTTGATGCTCTGTAAAAATAAACTCCATCCACTGGTCCCTTAATGCTGTTTCTCTTTTGGTAATCTGTGCAGGGTTGTCTTGCCCTGGCAACCAAAAGCACATTTCTTTTGTGACTTTTCGCGACGCTCTCGCTCTGATCAGTGAATGTCTGTGCTGCTCAGCCTCGCTGTACGGGAGCGCGCGCTCTTCCGGCAGAAGTGCCTCAGGACCCATATAAGGAAATTCCGCTCCATCTAACGTCACACAGACCCATACTCGAAAAAAACTTTCCGAAACTTGTGACAAACCGGAAGAGGTTTTTTTGGAACAGAAATACTCCTTCAAACGTACAACTTCATTTTTGAAACTTTGTCCATGTTTAGCATGGGAATCCAACTCTTTAACAGTGTAAAAAACTCAGTATGCATGAAATAGCATTTCACCCCCCCTTTAAACAACTTTTGGTTGTATGACGTAAGACCTCTCTCCCGTTTTCTAATTAATCTTCTTAAAACGAGGCTCTCTGATTTGATATGCTTTACTATATAGAGATGAGGCTCTAGTGTCTGCTCATTAGTGAAGAGGATAATGATAACCACTCATGCTCTCATACAGAGACAGTTTCTCAAAGCGTGTGTGTGTGTGTGTCTGTTTAAATCTGTGTGTGTTCTATCTTTGACCTAAAGAGACTGTGATGTCTTGTTCTAATCAGCTCTACCTTCACAGTTTTAATGACTAAAAATGAACTCCATCACAGTCTGTTTTAATTTCTATGGTGAGGATATTAAACTGAGCTTAATTCACAGAGTTCAGATCAAAAGTTTATTATTAACAGATGTAGAAATAACAATACTGACCACCAAGTTAGGTCTGTTTGTTCATGTATATTCATGTATAGCGTGACTGTGTCGGGTGAATTTCATTAAAAGAAATGTCCAGGCAATATTATCCATATATATTATTATTATTATTTTTTAAATGTATAAAATAATATTATAAAAAATACTTTTCTATCAAAAAAGAAAAAAAGAAAAAACACTGACAAGTCATGGAAATTCATTGGTCAAAAGGTGAACAATAATGACCCATGTATATACCAAAACACTGTATTATTTTAAATATTTATTTATGAGAATGAGAGATTTTTCTGAGCAAATGGCCATGAAAATAATATCACAGTGCAAAACATTTTAATGGTCTTTAAAATGGAATTAAAATAGCTTTTGATATGGTGAAATATAATGCACCTTCTGCTGATGCAAGGAGGAAAGAAAACTTTAATGGTGAGTTTTACAATTATTCCTGCAGTGACTTTCTGCTTCCTTAAGCTTACCACCGCCTTCAATCCCATGATTCATAGTGCCATAAAAAACAAACTGCTAATGAGTTAATCCCTGTAGTGGTCTGCCCTTCCAAACTTCACTCCCTCAGTAGTTAACACTAATCCAGCACCACAGAAACTTTAGGATTTACAGCCATGTCCCATAAGATGCATATCCTAAATATATAACAGATGCAGTTCACCTTCTGTTCCACTGTAAACTCAAGGGGTCTGTCAGGACCTCCTGCTAAACCCAGAGGAGGTGCTGATGAAAACTGCTACCAATTTACAGCTTTCAATTTCTATAGTTAGCGAGGCAGTTCACTGTCGACTGCTCATTTTTTCACCATTACTTTATTTCCCAAATATCTTATTAATCACTTGTTTCACCTTCACTAGTCTGTATTGAGCCTCACATTGTGGCTACGGTTGATTCTGACTGTTATGGACAAGACAGACTAATTTGATTTTTAAATCATATAAATATTTATTTGTGTGTGTGTGTCATTAACTTTAAAGATTATAAAAACTACATTTGTTTATATATTACTCCATATTTGTTTTTGTAATCTTTTTTTCAACATGTAATAACTTTCCATTTCTGAAACGACTTTCTTTTTTAAATTCTGCCACAAATCCTTTTTATTTTCAACTCCTCCCCTTTCACCACACACATCAATTGGATCATTTTTTATGATCCTTACAATTCCCGATTTTAATCATTCAGTGTCTGGTGTCACTCTGAAATACATCAGATTACAGAAGTAAAATGTGTTGTGAACAACTTTTCATGTTTATAAGTCGAATTCAGTGAGTTTTTTTTTAAAACAATAAACCTGTCTGGAAGAGATCAGCTGCACTGATCTGGACTCTCATGTACAGTATTGTTCAAAATAATAGCAGTACAATGTGACTAACCAGAATAATCAAGGTTTTTAGTATATTTTTTATTGCTACGTGGCAAACAAGTTACCAGTAGGTTTAGTAGATTGTCAGAAAACAAACAAGACCCAGCATTCATGATATGCACGCTCTTAAGGCTGTGCAATTGGGCAATTAGTTGAAAGGGGTGTGTTCAAAAAAATAGCAGTGTCTACCTTTGACTGTACAAACTCAAAACTATTTTGTACAAACATTTTTTTTTTTCTGGGATTTAGCAATCCTGTGAATCACTAAACTAATATTTAGTTGTATGACCACAGTTTTTTAAAACTGCTTGACATCTGTGTGGCATGGAGTCAACCAACTTGTGGCACCTCTCAGCTGTTATTCCACTCCATGATTCTTTAACAACATTCCACAATTCATTCACATTTCTTGGTTTTGCTTCAGAAACAGCATTTTTGATATCACCCCACAAGTTCTCAATTGGATTAAGGTCTGGAGATTGGGCTGGCCACTCCATAACATTAATTTTGTTGGTTTGGAACCAAGACTTTGCCCGTTTACTAGTGTGTTTTGGGTCATTGTCTTGTTGAAACAACCATTTCAAGGGCATGTCCTCTTCAGCATAGGGCAACATGACCTCTTCAAGTATTTTAACATATGCAAACTGATCCATGATCCCTGGTATGCGATAAATAGGCCCAACACCATAGTAGGAGAAACATGCCCATATCATGATGCTTGCACCTCCATGCTTCACTGTCTTCACTGTGTACTGTGGCTTGAATTCAGAGTTTGGGGGTCGTCTCACAAACTGGCTGTGGCCCTTGGACCCAAAAAGAACAATTTTACTCTCATCAGTCCACAAAATGTTCCTCCATTTCTCTTTAGGCCAGTTGATGTGTTCTTTGGTAAATTTTAACCTCTTCTGCACATGCCTTTTTTTAACAGAGGGACTTTGCGGGGGATTCTTGAAAATAGATTAGCTTCACACAGACGTCTTCTAACTGTCACAGTACTTACAGGTAACTCCAGACTGTCTTTGATCATCCTGGAGGTGATCATTGGCTGAGCCTTTGCCATTCTGGTTATTCTTCTATCCGTTTTGATGGTTGTCTTCCGTTTTCTTCCACGTCTCTCTGGTTTTGCTCTCCATTTTAAGGCATTGGAGATCATTTTAGCTGAACAGCCTATCATTTTTTGCACCTCTTTATAGGTTTTCCCCTCTAATCAACTTTTTAATCAAAGTATGCTGTTCTTCTGAACAATGTCTTGAACGACCCATTTTCCTCAGCTTTCAAATGCATGTTCAACAAGTGTTGGCTTCATCCTTAAATAGGGGCCACCTGATTCACACCTGTTTCTTCACAAAATTGATGACCTCAGTGATTGAATGCCACACTGCTATTTTTTTGAACACACCCCTTTCAACTAATTCAACTAATTGCCCAATTGCACAGCCTTAAGAGCGTTCATATCATGAATGCTGGGTCTCATTTGTTTTCTGAGAATCTACTGAACCTACTGGTAACTTGTTTGCCACGTAGCAATAAAAAAATATACGAAAAACCTTGATTATTCTGGTTAGTCACATTGTACTGCTATTATTTTGAACAATACTGTATTCAGGAGCTCTGTCAGTGTGGCAGAAGCCATTACTGAACTGCGTGGAATAGGAAGTGCATCTTTGCTGAAGGTGAAGGATTTCTGCAGAATTTCACCCCATCCAAATGAAGCGGGACAGAATGGAGTGAAGAGGAGCAGAAGCTGATTGAAGAGAGAGTGCTTGTGTTACTGTGTGAGGTCAGTTTCATTTCACCCCAAAGAGACAAAAAATCAAATAAATAAAAAACACAGTAGTCTTCTTTAAACCTCCAAATAATAGCTTATGAGGGGAGGATGTCAACCTCCTTCACATCAGAATTCACGTTGCTTACTTTATGACACAAGTAAACATGAAACATAGACATATTTTTTTATGACAATGCACAAAACAAATAGATTTAATGTGAGTGGTTGCCAGGGTGTTGCTATGTGGTTGCCATCATTTGAATGGTTGCTAGGGGATTTTTACAAATGAACATTTCCCTTAAATATATTATATTTATATAATAATTATTTTTTTTTTTATTATTCCAACATTTTCCTATCTACTGTCTCTTCCCTCATGGGGATTGCCAGGGGATTTAATGGTTGTTACTAGGGTGTTCTGTTTGGCTGCCAGGTTATTGTTCTGATGTTGGTATCATATTCTAAATGTGGTTCCCATTGCATGTTTGATAAGCTTTCTATATGTACAGTAGTTGCTAGGGTGTGCTGAGTGGTTACCAGGGAATTCATATGGTTTCTACATTATTCAAAGGTGTTGACTGTGGAGTGTTCTAAATGGTTGCCAGGGCGCTATAGAAAATAAAGTTTATTATTAGTAACACAAGCTGGTATACGGATAGTGAAGACACATTGGAAAGTGAAGATGGAGGAAACTGCTTGTGGAAGTTTTGTAATAACAACAATATCTGTATAAGGTGTCGAAAACGGGATCTTCAAGGGTTGTGTGTGAAAGCACGCACATATCCCGGGTCATCACTGGCAGAGTGAAAGTGCAAAATCTAGCGACCCGGGAACAATTGCAGGAACACTTTACCTGTGTATTTGCCGGAATGGCAGTGTGAAAGGGGCTATAGAGACTACAGCTGTTACAACAGGAGAACTTCATTTACATGAAGGGTAGTAAACTGAAAATGTATGAAATGTTTGAACTTAGAATGTTCTGGGTTCATTCCCACTCCATTGAACTCAAGCTACTACATGTACTTTGTCACTGCTATGCTGCAATAAACACCTTCATCAAGATCTTCAACATCCTCATCACTTTTTCTTACACCTTAGTTTACCTCTAACTTTAATAGAATAAATAGTAAATACAGTAACACAGATCTGTTACAGTATGAAGAGAATCCACAGCTGTCATCCCTGAAGGACAAGATGCTGGCCTTGTTTAGAAAGGAAGTCTTAAATAAAGTTTAGGAGATCCCTTACCATTTCTGACAGCTGCTGTGATGGATCTGAAACTTACATTGCACATAACCTTGAGAGGAACAGCGGCCAGAGCGGCGACAGGCTGTACAATACAGCAGCAATAAATTGAGCAATTAAAAGACAGCGGTATTGATGGCAGAGCAAAACTGATAAATAGATGTGAATAGAGCAGATCACTTGTGTTTTTTTCCTTAAACTGATCTCTGTCCCAGAATAGAAGATGAATAGAAAATCTAAATGCAGCTTGAGTTCTTTTGTTCCTCATAAGGTTATAAAACAATGTACATTTTAGAGATACCATAGTTTGCACAAATATTGCATTAGAATGCTATTTTATGATAATACAATACTACATAATACTTAAATCTTACATATGTAAATAGTACACAAACCTTTTAAAAAAATATCTGTTTTATACAAATTTTACATCGTTTTTTTTTTTTTTTGGTGATATTATTTTCATGACAGTTAAGCAGATTTTCTCCCATATTAATATTTCACATATTCTGTATTATTTATATAATATTAATTATATAATTGTATAATAATAAATGTTTATGGTAGTATTTATTGCACCACCTTTAATTTATCAATTAATTATTAAATTAATAAAATAGTATTATTAATCTATTTTACTATAATACAGTAAAACAAAAAAGTAGTGAGGTTGTAAGGTGAATAATGTTACAACATTATTGTTTGTTTTGATTTCATTCATTTTGCTTTAGGAATGCTTAATTAATGCACACATTTGGTCAGAAAAGTGCTTTTATTGAAGAGACGAACCTGTTTTAATTCAATTGGGGTGTTTCTCAAACGCTTTGATATTGAAATAGAAATGTTTTAGAAGTGCATAGGCTATATTAATAATGTAGCCTATATAGCTCCTTAGACCTTTGATGTTCTGTGTTGAAGCCAGTTGTCTTTTGCAATCAAGGTTGATGGTTTAGTAATTATACAACAGTAAAAACTATTTATTCTCTGTGAAATGAAGGTGCTTTGAAATGTGAATGTTGTAAGTGGTGAATCAATTAGTGGTGAATCACGATGGCTGTTAACAAATAAAAGCTCTGATCATCGTGACATAATTAGACTTGAATGTTTTGAATGTCAATTTTCTTCTTTGATTATCATAGTTTAAGTTGTCTTTTTAATAAGCAATCACTCAAGCAACCGAATCACTAGATGTTGATAGTTGGTTCTAGTGCACTTGAACATAAAAGAAACCTGAATATGTTTCCTCTCAATAGGGCTCCAGACTGTGACCTTTTTTTTTTTCTGCCAGTGCGACTAAATTTTGTAAGCGGCCTCTAGCAACCACTGCGTAGTCCAAAACATCAAGCATCAGATAGCAAACGAAACCATCGTCTATCAGACTAATAATTGAGTGAAGCGCAAACAAACTGGTCTGAGCTCAGAACAGGTTTACTCAGGAAACAGTGTTGATCTCGCGGTGCATTACAGCACAACGTTGCGAGATCCAGTGAGAAGCGTTTGAATTATTTTCAGAATTCTCTGAGATCAAACAGCGTTGACATAGAAAAACAAAAATAGTAGCACTAACTATAACCATTGTTTTGTGGCAGAAATGGTCTAATGTTATTAAATTATTCATTTCAGGGTTTGTACAAAGGAGGGTAATGCAAGCACTTTCATGATATTCAAGGTTTTCACACAACTATTTTCAGAACTTTAAAGCAAAAAACAAAACAAAAAATATCCACTTTAAATGTTATTTTAATGAAATGACCAAAATATACTTTGTGGAAAACAAAGATTTTGGCTTATATATATATATATATATGTATATATATATATGTATATATATATATATATATATATATATATATATATATATATATATATATATATATATATATATATATATATATATATATATTCATTTCTACTTTTTGCTTTATATTTTGAAATTATAAAATAACCAAATCAAATCATCAAGAAATCTAATTTTGTAAACCTTTTGCACTTTATTGTATATAAAGTAAGAAAAGTCACAAAGTGCCTTGAAAAAAAAAAAACTGAATCACAAAGAGTGTTCCTTTTCTAATCACTTAAGTTATCAGCCAGTTCTGTATAATGCTAAAGAACAATAATGGTACATTGAATATATTATTTCACATAACTGTTGTTAATAAAAGTAAATTTTTGTAAGCTTCCCAACACAAGCAGAGTGCTTTACTGTCAAATGTGTATTACCAATAAATAAACGTGTAATATTATTAGAAACTACACGTATTAAAGCAAAACATTAATAATTTTATGATTAAATTATCGTTCTTTTTAATATGCCCACACACCACCACCCCAGCGCAACCAAATCTCCTCCTGGTGCCACCATCTGTAGAACTGCTCTCAGATGTTAGTCCGGAGCCCTGTTTACTTCCTGTCCTTCCACACCAAACAGATGAGTTAAAGTCTTCAGGGCTAAATGACACCACTTCAGCATGTTCCCAGAGACTTAATCCCCATCAGACATTAATGCTATTTTTAGAGCCCTCTGGGTCATCGTCAAATGAACGTCATAAATGGTGTCTAATGGAGATGCGGTGAGACAGCGGCGCTGAAATTGAATCTGCTTTAATGCTGAGCTCACCTGAGGACTCACAGAATTAAACAGAGACATTACACGAGAGGAAAAACAAGCTCTCCGTCTGACTGTGTTTACACTGCACAGCAATGAGCTCACTTTCAGCTATTGCAGATGGAGACATGGAAAAATGCAAACAGATTTGCATTTCAGAAAAGCAATAACAGTGCTTGCAAAGGCAGGAGCTCAATAACATTTAAGTTTTAGCTGAGTTTAGGCTTTAGGTTTAGGTTCACCATAAATGAAATGCCACACTTGAACACATTAAATCACATACCCACCAATGGATCCTTTGCAGTGAATGGGTGCCATCAGAATGAGAGTCCAAACAGATGATTGAACATCATGATATTCCACAATCAATCCATATTACTCCAGTCCATCAATTAACATCTGGTGAAAAAAAAAGTCATTTTGTCTCAAGGCTCTAAGAAATCTTTGTGTTTTGCTTCAAGAGAGCAACCATACATTTGAGTTGTGTTTTACTTTCTTTCTTTTATGCATTTATTTATTCATTCATTCATCCACTTATAATCATTTATCATTTAGTAATTGTATTATTCCATTTAAACATATAACATTTCTAAAAATAATTTTAAGCATTTCTTTACTCATTTCATTGATTTATTCAGTGATAAGTAGTTTATGTTATAAATGTTTAAATAATTTCATATTGTTATTTAGTCTTATGATTTGTGGTTTTGAGGGATATTTGCGTTTGTGAGTAAGAGATAAGAGAATATCTTCATTTCAAGGTTTTTAACATCACAGGTCAGTCGTTTTCCATGGCTTGTGGTAGGCCTATAGGCTTTTTTTGTTGTTGTTGTAATTTCTGTGCACTGGAAGCTGCCATACTTGGCAATAAAGCTGTTTCTGATTCTGATTCTGATAATAACACATGTTGGATTTGTGCTGATCAGATGAAGTCTAAGCATTGGAACAACTAAAACTATCTTTTCTCTCTTTTTTGCCATAATTATTTTGTCTACTGGATCTGCTCTTCTGTTGAGACAGTTTTGGGTATCAGACAAGACTAATGTTTTTGGTATTAGACAACTTTGCTCACTAGTTGTTCTGCTAGATCAAGTACCGTTTAGAAGTGAAAACAGTTCAAAACAAATATGTCAGTGGATTTTGATGTTGAGAGGACAACAGAAAATGGTCTTTTTTATTTTATTGGGAGAAGCTCTATTATGGATTATGGCGAGAAGAAACTCTTGAAATTTAAACTGTCTTGATGGTTTTGTTTAATACAAACATTTAGCCTTTCACTTCACAAGATGTTAACAGATGGACTGGAGTGGTGTGAATTAGCTACTTGTGGATTTTTGTGATGTTTTTATCAGCTGTTTGAACTCTCATTCTGACGGCACCCATTCACGACAGATGATCCATTGGTGACCAAGTTATGTGTTGCTGAAAATTCTCCAAATCTCTTCCCAAGAAGAAACAAACGTACAGTGTAGAGATTTAGAAAAAGCCCTAACCAGAATGTTTGAAGAACATAGCTTGGAAGCACTTTAATGAAATATGGAATTAATTTAGACCACTGGATGCACACACACACACACACAGGAAGAGATAAAAAGGACATGGAGAGAAAGAGAGAAACACACATGTGCTCACACAATATGCCATGTGCTACTCCATCCGAGGTCATACCTGATTTAAAGGACTGTAGTGAGTGTGGAGCAATTTTCATTAGAGCATTTTGATCTGAGATAAGCAGCTCCGCACAACTGTGACTGTTTATTGTGTGTGTCGCTCGTGAGGACCACCCTCATATGAATCTGCACTGATTAGCTCTGATTGGAGAATTCCAAGCACCTATCAAATGCTTCACTTATACCTTTAATGAATCGCACAATCCACCTCATGCCAAATTCAAACCTACAGCACAGTTGATACACTCACACCTGGATATTACAGCACGCTGTATAAATATACAGTTGTGTAAGGGCTTAGATCATGCAAAAATGAAAATTATTCCATAATTTACTCAACATTGTGTTAGACAAGGAGAAATGTTGAAAGATCATCCTCAGTTTATCGTCTTCCAGTATCAATTCAGTTAAATTCAGTTCAAGTTTATTTGTGTAGCGCTTTTTACGATACAAATCATTACAAAGCAACTTTACAGAAAATTACCGTACTTTTCTACAATATTTAGTAGTAGCTTATAAGTGGTGACTGTCAGTTTATGTGCACATGACAGGATTTTTCAGAAAAATTAATACAAGACGTAGTCAGCCAGACGATGAACATTATTAACTGCAATTATTATATGATGCAGTGACACTTGTAGCAACATTTGTTAGTTCTGTATGTCTAGTTAGTTCTGTAGTATCAATATCTGAACATTGTATCAGAATGACACAAGTCTCTTTTTTTCTGATAAATGCTTGAAAATTAAGTGACTGCATTTAAAACAAGAAAATATGTCTGCCGATGGGGAAGAATAATAAATGTTTTCCATTGAAATGATGTTACTTACTTACCCAACTGGCAGATTTTTTTTATTTAGAATGTTAAGGTATTTGTACTCAAAAACAAGCCAGAAATACTGAGAAAGAAAAACCTTTTTTTGCAGTGTGAACATTGGTTTGAGTTTTTACATGCTCTGTAAATTTGCATCATCAGATCTTTTTATGGAGGTTTTAGGACATGCACTAATGTAATTTGATATTTACCTCTTTGTGACCTCAAGACCTTTTGTCTTGTCTTCTATCTGGATTCTACAGGCTCAGAGCTGAAAAACAGCAAAGCTGCACTCCTGTCCTTATGGGACTGTGACAATCATCTCCTCTGAGGACTTGGATGATGAAATGTCTGGCCTAGATCTACAAAACACCCAGATGTGCCATTCCAGGCTGGGACAAAAAGGTTATGAATGAAACATGATAAGAGCTAAAAGAACAGCTGTCTGGAACAAACTCTTTCAAAGAACCAGACTTGGAAACTGTTGGATGAAGGTAAAACTCTAGAGGTCTTATGTGATTAAATTGCAATTAAGATTTAAGGGTTTGCCTTTTTCCTCTATGTTCTTTAATTGACGTGTAGATCAGTCATGCAGGTAGGATAATAAAATTACAGCTCTGAAACTATGCTATACGATACTAAGATTTTGTGTTCCTCAGAAAATCATGGATTTAAATTTTAGTATACTAAATCTAATAGATAGATATTTCATTAGATTTGAGATATTTGTTGCACTATTGATAGTCACCCAATTTCAGATTTGTATTATTTTAGTAGGTCATGTCCAGGCACCAAATCTGCACATGCAGAACCAGTATTATATTAGTGTTATGTTTTATTAGTTTGCACATCTGGAGAACTGCACATCAAATGTCATGGCAGCGCTTGAAATTAGCACACTTTTTAAGAGGATTAGAATGTTTTTTGAATAAGCCATTCAACTTTATTGATTATCCACCCGGAATATCTAAATTTCCTGTGCATGACTTTAAAATGATTGCTTTGAGAAGATGAGAAACCTTTAATCTACCCTGAGGTAGCTCACTGCATGATAGCAAAGATAGAGAGTGTTTCATTCTTACAATGCAGTGGTTTCCATCTGACAGATTAATGTGAATATATTGTGTCAATGGAGAGATTTCAGTGTTACAGACCACTGTATTAAAACATTACAACTTTATGTTTAAACACAGAACACAAGCTTTATGTAAATTGGAATGTTGAGTTATGATAAAGCTCAACACTAATTGAAGTGCTGCATATGTACAGTAGTGTCCAAAAACTGAGGTTCTTTCTGTTAGGATGCTGCCTTCATGTAAAGGCATCATTCTATACAGCAAGACATCTCACTAGATTTTACCTTTACTTTTAGTAAATCAAAGAGTAAAAAAATCCTCTCTTTTCAACACCATATTCTCTGAAGTGGTAACTGGTTAGCTCTAGTGTTCGTTGTAAACTTGTTGTGGCATGCAATCAACTTTACATACTGAAATAATGGAAAGTAATAATAAAAGTAATTCATTTATAAGACATATCTTGATGATGATAAGAAAATCAATTGGTGTGGTTAAAAAACCCAACTAAATATGCAGAAAAATGTAATAAAACATGTTTTTTTCTTCACTGCAGGATTTTAATCTCACCTGAAGACAAGAAGACTGCACTGCTCCATTCAGCCAAGCTAATAAATGTTTTTTTGATATTTATCATCAAACCCACAACCAGGAAATTCATCACGTCTTGCTCAGACTTCAGTCGCACACACCTCCACCACGTCAAAACCCTCTACCTGATTCTGTCCTTTACTGTGAGGTCACTGACTCCTGTCACTTCCTCTTCTTCTTCTCGTTGAAACCTCTGATATGCTCTTAATTGACTCCAGTCCAGTAGAGAGAGTAATACGACAAGGCCAGCAGACACAAAGGTCTGCAAAATTGACAAACGCAGACAGGATGGCCGCCTGCGGTTCAAAAAAAAGTAAAAGGGTTACAGATGTATTTGAACAAGGACTTGTGAGGGTCAGTGGCGTTGAACTCTTTAGCTAATGGTGGATGGTGTCCAACATCAGTCACAAGTTTTAAAGTTTTAAAATGGGATGTTTCCATTCCTGACTGGTCAATACAGATTTTCTGCTGTGCTAAAATAGAGTTAGAAAAACTATTAACCTTAGTTTAGATGTAAGAGACATGTGATTTAATAATATATTAAAGTAAATTTATGCTCCAGTACGAATGTCTAAACATTCATAAATTAAGATATATTTACTGGACTGGTAAAATTACTTAAGGATATTAAGTGTATTTTTCTGAAAAATAAAAATACAAATACTGAAATAGAATGTATGACTTTAACCTAAACTTTAAACCTAGGTCTTGACCTAAATACAAAACCATTACTGCATAATGGTGTTTTGGTCAAATAAATATGCCATTTGACTTTTGACCAAACGGTTGAAGGATTTCATACTAAAATAGGACAATGCAGTCATGCAGCAAGGGCATAGCTCTACCTCTTCATTCATGCATTACTCTTAAAAATAATGCTCTTTCATGAACTGGGTTGTTTCTAAAATGTGCTATAAATCTCTATCCATTACAAAATTTATTTTGGGAAGTAAAAGGTGTGAGCATTTAGTGATGTCTTATTTGTCTTGGGGAAAAAAATCAATGTACAAATGGCCATTAAGGCTAATTAATCCAATTTATATTGTAGCATTGGCTATTTCAGGTGACATCACTAATGTGGGGAGTTTTGAGTTGTATTAACTCTGTTTGGTTACCTACATTCATCAAAATATAGTTTGTGTGTGTGTGTGTGCCAAAGAAGAAAGAAATTTACACAGGTTTGAAACAACTTTAAGGTGAGTAAATGATGACAATTTTTTATTTTTGGGTGAACTGTCCCTTTAATTTATTTAGGTTTATTCAATGATATTGCATAATATTTTGAGTAAATACCAGTTAATTTAGATATATTATATACAGTAGCCTATATGGGAATAAATTCAGATACTCTAGCTCACAACTCGCATGCAAACTTATGATGTTGCCTATTTATCTCTGTCTCTCCAGCTCTTGGAGTCGTAAGGCACAGGTCAACACACGATTGATGTTTTCGCTCAGTCTCCTCATCTCTTATCCGCAAAAGCTCACGACGTGATCAGAAAAAGGAACGTGACTTTTGGCGCGCACGGCTGGTTAGAGATGAGGGTAGTTCGGATGATATAATGACAGTGGTTTATCCTGGGGGTTTGAGGTCCTGGACCACCATTATTACCCTGCTGGTGCTGGCGATGGTTTAAATGTGATTATTGCTTTCACTTTGCATAGTCTCCTTCAACCTTGTCCTTCAACGAATAAATGGTTAATGGCTAAAAAGAGTCAAACCTATTAGTCTGCAAAGGAATTGTCTTTTCCTCTTGAACATTTCATCCATGACACCTTAAAGCTAATGTTTGAAGTGTTTTATGAAAGTTAAACCTTCGAGTAGCTTACAATAAGGATTCTATCACCGCGCTCGCTTCAGGAATAGTCTGCGCGCGCTCTCATCAGAGGCGGGAAGCGCGAGCGAGTGTCGTGGCGTCCTTGTGCTACCTTGAGAAAAGGATGCGAAAACCCTACGAAACCCGTTTACAGGTCAAAAGGGGGTTAGATTCGCTGAAAACAACCCTCTTGAACGCGCTCGCTTTGAACACTCCACCCACAGGATACAAAATTGACGCGCTTGTTTGGAGCTTGTGAGGAAAATACCGACGCGTTGACGGTAGCCTACGTTTGATCAGTTTGTCAGCGCTTTTGAAGTGTAGACCGCTGAGGGATATAAGGACTTTTTTATGGACTCAAATGTCTTGGTTGTACAAACGCTTTTGGAGACCGACGTGAATTTGCTGTAGGTTACGACAGTAGTTTACTGATGGATTTTTTTTTAATTACTCTTAACTACGTTTTATTGAAGCTAGTTTACGTGGAAATGGTCTACTTTTTTGTTGTTGTTGATGTTGTTTTTTTTTTGGGAAGGATATGCATTTGGGAATGTTCTTAATAGCTGCTAATTTAAACGCAGGTATGTTTATTAATTATAGTTAGCTACTCAGAAATCACACTGCAACATTTTTAATTTAAAGAACGTTTGTGTGTATTTTCTCATTTCTAATTTTTCTCATTAAACAAGATAAATATTGTGTTCATGTCCTAAATTTGAGAATAATGTTCTGAAATGTATCATTCTAAAGCTGCAGCTTAATTTCCAAATCATTTTAACGTTTGCAAGTTGCACCTTATTGAACCAGGAAATTCATTTCTGAGGAAACCGATATCCGCATTTGGATAAACTGAACGAGACTTGTTCAGCGCAACTACATCCACTGGTGATGCCGGAGGTCACGTCCACCAGAAGTGATAGGCTAACATCCAAAGGCATTATGTTTTTATGCAACACCACAGCCATCAAGGACTGGAGCTATTTCCTTTCTCAAATCTTACCTCTTGTGAATAAATCGGCGGGATTTGTTCATCAGAGTATGGATCGGGTGGAGGCGGTGACGAGCACCATGGTGACGGCTCTGGAGCCTGACCTGAGCGGCATGAGCGCCAGTCACCCGCCGCTCAACTCCAACCACACGTCCGGTTTGGAGCACGTCTTTCAGTACTCGTACTCCGAGAGCGACCAGGAGTACACGGACGACAAGACGCCGCCGAGGGACTCGATACTGCTGCCCAAGGCGGTGCTGTACCTGGTCATGGCGGCGCTTGTGGTGGTGGCTGTGGCTTACGCTATAGTGGGGCACCTGTTGAAGGATCTCGTGCATGAGTTCGCGGGTAAGTGTATTTTCGAAATATAATGTGCATTTGATCAATTAAACATCACTGACAAATCACTGTGAATGTATTTTGGCAATGTGCAATTATAATGAAATACAAATGATTCGTTTTTAAAAAAAACTGGTCAACCAACAAAAAGTGACCCCCACCATAACAAGCAAGATCAGCCTGACAATACCATTTATTACTTAAAGCTGCTATTTTTCAGCATGTAATGCTTACCTGCTCATTTATTCATTAATTCATTGCATCCATTAACACACACTGTATGGTCCTTTTTATTGTGGAATAGTTTTCTGTAAGTGTGTATTTGGGTGTTTTGGCTATGCAGTAACAACAGCGAGATGAAATACAGAATGCAACTCTGTCTGCATCAGCTTTGCACATTGCATAAAAAAATAAAATAAAAAAAATCAGCCGAAGGTCTTAACGTTTAGACTTTTTTTCCAGCTTAAAATTGCTTAAAACCCCTCTAAAACCAGCTAACAGATAAGCCTGAGCATGCTAGACCAGTTAAGACCACCTAAGTTTAAGCTTTTTCTTTAACAGGTCATAGTCATTTACAGCTCATTCAATCATTCATTAATTGCAGTCATTAACAAACAGAATAACAATACAATGGTCTTTTTTTGTGGAAAAAAAAATCTTGTAAGTATATATTTGTGAGTTTTAGTATTTATTACAGTGAGATGAAATACAGAAATGCATCTTAGTCTGCATCAGTTTTGTACATTGCAATCATTAAAAAATAAAATAAACAGTCTGATCTGGTGCAGGCTGTTTTCTAATGCAGAGTGCTTAAAGCCCCTCTAAAACCAGCCAACAGATCAACCTGACCATGCTGGATGATCTAAGGTTGTTTTAAGCATTTATTGTTTTTCAGCAGATCATGCAGAGCTTTTTAATTCATTCATTGCAGCCATTAAGCTACACTTTAACAGTATATAATAATTTTAATGTGAAATGTTTTTCTGTTTGTGTGTTTTGTGCATTTTTTGTGTGTTTAAGCATTCATATTCATAAGAGATTAGTTTGGGTCAAGTGTGTTTTTGGAGGATTCTTCATATGTTTAATATCTACGCATATGCATGTAAGTGTGAGGGACTCATAATATTCTGTTTTTAAGGATCTTGATGGAGTACACAAGTTTTGCGTCAGTTCCAACATGCATCTCTGAAATGCACCTGTGTTGACAGTCACAATGTACATTCACATTCACCTCCACAAGCATCGCAACCAATTCTCTTAAAGCTCAGAGTTGAGTATCCAGAAGTGAATGAATGGAAAGAAATACATGAAATTCCTTCAGAGACCCTCACTTCTGTTTTTCAAAGATCTTGACGTTTACCTGAAGCGATGAAGCAGGAAGGTCACACACACACACGCGCGCACACACACGCACACACACAGAGAAGCAGAGAGGGGAGCACTCAACAATACCTGAGAGATTACTCCGAAAGCCCTGGTTACACCAAGTACTGTACTGTAGATGGTGCTCTGTGCATTTATGTTGGTCCTGAGAGGTGTAAATGTACAGATCACTTGTTTGGTGAGATTCTCACTGTAGTATTTCTCTCTACAGGGTCAGACAAGGAGAAAGCTCACTTTTACCATTTTAGTAAAATACCATTTTGATTTACAAGTCAGATGTCCTCTTTAGTTTCCGTTTTGTCTGCTTGTCTGTTATGATCAGGCATTTGGAGTTTTCTTCAAAACTGACTTTTGATTCATTTATTTTATAAGCGACAGGAGTTGCATTTATCTTGGTGAACAATTTAAAGGGTTGAGATTAAATGAAACCACAATGACACCCTAGAACCCATCTAGCAATGACCCAGAAGTCCCTGGAATCCACCTAGCATCCACTCAGAACACCCTAGAATAGTGGCGTTTACTTTTGTATTCATTAAAAAAAGTGAAACTACTGTGCACTTAAAGTGCATTGGTCTAATAGAAAATCATGTTTTTTATTAATTTTTTTATTTTTTTGCATTTAAATGAAAGCTAAAAATAAATAAATAAATAAACAATTCTAATTTTCCTGTCCATCTGAAACAGTTAAGCCTAACTGGTATACATTCGTATGTTGGGCAATTGTCATGCCATCACATGGCTCTGGCTCTGCTTATCAGCCACTTATGTTTACTCACACACTTCAGACTTCTGCTGCTGTATTTATTCATCTTAATTCCAGGGTGCTTTTCTAAGTCGAAGGACAAATGCGTTTAATATACAGTCTGTGTATATAGGCTGGTGGTTTCAGTTAGTGTTCAATTTGATGGAGCATTTAGACTGGATGACGCACATTAGAGTTGTTTGAATCATTAATCAAGTTGCACTTTAATTCGCAATAGGTGAACTGCAAAGTGTTTAATTAATGTGGTCAGACAGCAACCTGGGGCTCATGGATAATGTGTAGTGTGTATAGCATTACAGAAAGATGCTGTTGTTGCTTCCTAATTGGAATATCAGATTTGTTTGTTTTTTTTGAATTGTGATGTATGACCTGGACATATAGTTGACAGTTTTAGTGAGATTCAGCCAGCTTGTTTCATAAAGAAGTGCTGCATATTATTTTAGTTTTATTGATTTTATCATAATTTTTTTTAATCACACCTGTTAATCAAGTCTTGGACTGTCCTTGAATAATAATGTGTGATGTTTAATAATGCGTTTCTGAAAGTGTGCATGGCTCACAAAAGTCTTGGTACATTACTGTCATCAGTAAATAAAATGTGTGCTTGAGTGCATTGCAGTATGAATGTTTATCTCAAACTTGTGTGATTTCTTCACCACTTTCAATACAGATTACTATGGTTTACCCTCTCACTTCTGCTGCCAGAGGCTGTTTACTGCCATTTATTGTTTTGTGCTTCCTATCATGTTTTCATTACTATTTTTTTAATGAAATTTCTTCATAAAAAGTTATTTTTATCAAAAATTGAGACTGAGAAAGCCTTGAATTTAAAAATATGAAATGTGCATGTGTACGAATCAGTGCAGTAGTTCATAGATCTAACTCCAAGGATCTTCATTGTCCAAAACTAATTCTGTACAGGCTGTTATATGTTGTCTTGTGCTTCTGCTGCAATGATGTCAAAACGTGGAGAGGATAAGGAACCATTAGTTTGAGAAGCACTATTAACATCCTTTAAAATCCGAGAAGACTTTTCCCAAATGTGAGCATATGTGGTGGTTAAGTTTTGCCATTTAGTGTTATGGAAGAAGAAAAAAACGGCTTTTGGTTTGTTGTACACTGCAAGTTAAGATTTTAAGGACAAAAAGTGTTATTGAAACATTATTTTAGCATATGTACACACTTCCGATTAAAAGAAGTGTTGTGAAATATTATAACAAGTTAATATAAACATAATTTATTCCTGTGAATCAACTGAGAAAGTTCAATTTTGCAGTATCATTGCACCAGTCTTCAGTGTCATTTGATCCTTCAGAAGCGCCAGGACGGGAAGCAGTCTCATTCTTTTTATAAAAAAGAACTATGCTAAATTTGCTGGCCAAATTCATTGGCCTTTTTTTCAATTATGTCAGAGGTGTCTGGGCTCCCAAGTGGAACCCCTAGTGGCATAAATTCAACACAACGTCAAAGTGACTGACTGAAAGGGAACAAGTGTTTTACATCAGAGCTGTTACTGTACAGGTATGACTTTCAGAATGACTGGAATGCGTTATTGGCCAATGAGCATCCAGAATAATACCTATCAATTTTTATGTGGACCCATATTGCCTGTCTCAAAGTGAATGTTCCATCTGGATCCATGTGAGTCTCAGTGTGACTGATAATCATCTGTAATCTGTGTCTCTCATCAGAGTGGGTGTTTGGGCCCCGTTCAGACAACCGAAGGAGCAAGAGTGAGGTGAACTGCATCAGCAGCAGCATGAATGAAATGAGGGAACTCTCACATCCAGTGGACATGCGCTGCATTGCGTACAATCACTCCGACTGCCAAAGCGCCATTAAGCCTGAAGAACTGGTGGTCACCATCGATGAGACCTCGCAGCTGCCTTGTGAAGCTTCCAGTGGGACCTAACTGAGAACAAACCACCTCCATTTGATACACCCTTTATTATGAGGAGAAAAGCATGTTTGCATCTGTGATGTTGAAAGCTGGCACTTAGAAGTCACATGGCAGAAGTCTTGTCCTAGGATGAGGAAAACTGAAGAGTCTGGGAGACTTTAGAAGGACAGGAATCACTAAAGTAAATTAAATGTTCCGTATTGGATTGCTGTGAGACATTTTATATTTTCAAATCGAATAGAGAAAGAGGAAAGACACTCCTTTATCATTCACATCAGTCTTATCACACAATATTTTGGTTTATTTTGTTTTGTTTTGTGGCGTCATCCACTGTTAATCTAGAATAGTGTTCTGCTGTTATACATTTCCTCTGCTACCTACAAGCTGCTATGGTTTTATTTTCCCACTTTTTGCAAATATTTATGGGTGAGTATTTAAAGTATTTGCAAATACTCATATTTTGCTCACTATCAGGTTTTCTGCATTCAACTATGCTGCTTGAAAACAGAGATCTTCTCCCTACAGGTTACTTGAAAAGTCAAGTAATGAAGATGGTTTGAATATACAGCCCTTGATGAAAACAAATATCAGTATTTAATCCACAATGGCTAAACAAAACTACCAATGTGTTTTATTTTCATCTAAGGCAGTGTTACCAAAAATATGTTTTATAATGGAGAAATACA
This sequence comes from Carassius auratus, assembly GCF_003368295.1. Classification (NCBI taxonomy): domain Eukaryota; kingdom Metazoa; phylum Chordata; class Actinopteri; order Cypriniformes; family Cyprinidae; genus Carassius; species Carassius auratus. Next base: position 113,919 of record NW_020523671.1, on the reverse strand, counting down.
CTGAACTTCTCGCTGAAAATATATATTTAAATGATAGAAAACAGCAGTTAATAGACTTTTGATAATATATTTGATTTATATGTTGGGCGATTATCTAAAAAGATTAATATCTATGTACTTCACAACTAAGGGCTATAATTTCAGGATTCAGATAGTCGTCATAACAAAGCTTGAGGACAGCTCATCACATTTTAAATAGATTTTTAAAGTCAGTATTTACAAACAAAAATAAATAATTGGCTAAATTTATCCCTCACAATTGTCTCAAACTGGAAAAAGAGAAAAATGTTTCAGAAATAAGATTGAGATGTCAGATTAAAGGTTTCTTCCATTTCTGCTGTCCTACATTTTTAACAATAAATGTGAAAAACAAACAAAAACTCTATTTTACCTGGTTACTTTTGCCATATCAACAGCTTGTTTTGTCTGTTGCTGCCAAAGTGTATTTATGTCAGATGTCACATTTTACAAAAAAACAACACAAACAAATTGTTGTAATCCATGTCCAGTCATGCAATGTAACAATAATCAAAATATGTTAAGTTTTAGAAAAACACAGAAAACATGTTTTTGTCATGTCAAGTCCTGCATTTTACACAGATGTCACAAAAGTCACCTTTGAATGTGTGTGACATTGTCAAATTTGTCTAAAACAACTTACTTGACATTCATTTTAACATTTATTGTTGTAAACATTTATTTGTTTCTGTTACTTTGTAAAAAAAAAAAAAAAAATATATATATATATATATATATATATATATATATATATATATATATATATATATATATATATATATTCATTCACCTTTTTCAGTTTTAGCACAGAATAAGTTTGAGTATTTTAATACAATTTTTATTATTCTGTTCTGTATATATATATATACACACTAATTGTTTTATATTTTTGACAGTTCATTGTTTGATTAATAAACAGCATTCTCATAAATATAGATATCTTCAGATATGGGTTCTGTTTGTACTTGATGATTTGGCTTTATAAAGTAGTTAAAATGTTTTTGTATTTTACATAAGGATGAAGAATATTAAAAGGGAAATTTATCTTAAAACTGCCAACAATAATATGGTAAACATTAGTAAAAAACTAGGCCTTCATTGCCACATCATACATATCAGGTGCAACAGAAGTATATCATAAAAATTCATAACTGACAGCAGTTGTTTTTGAAAGGTCAACAGTATTATATACTTGCTTGTGTGAACTGATTTCTCATATCTGAGTTCCTCGATGGGATCTGTGTGATAAGTAGCATTATTTTGTTTCTGACATGTTTCATACTCCGTGTCTAAGTTCTGCAGGCAGCGTTTGAAAGTTCAGGAATATTAGCCAGAAACTCACTGTTTCTTCAGATGAGACACAAGTCCCAGTGTGAGGTTTATGCCACAGCTACCCTAAACTAACTGTATTGGTTACCAAAAACATTTTTTATGTTTCTGTAATGGCTTATCCACCAGTATTAATAAGCTCTTTAGTCACAGTATATATAACTGTTGTTGGAATTTAATGGTTTCAAAGAAAGATCACACAAAAGTTTAATCAAAAGCAAGGCTTTTGGAACAACTAGACATTATTTACTCTTGAGTTTACCGATGCAGACCCTGATTTCCAGGTAAGAGGATGTGTCCAGGTGAGCAGCTCGCTCGTATGGAGCTCTTCCTCTTCTTCACATCTCTGATTCAGTGTTGCACCTTCCCTGTTGTTTTTCCCTGTCTTTTGTTCTCCTTTGGCTCTTCCCCCTCCTCATGCCAATGCTTCCCATTTAAGTTGTTATTATCGTTTACAAATATTTAATACATCTTGATTTTCTTGTTTGTGGTAGGGCTCAGACAAGTGCTCTTTTTAATCCTTAATATTGTTGCGTCCACTTGAAACCCATAGATGTGTGTAGGATGTAACAACTTGATTTTTTTTTTCAACTGAATTTTTTGATAAACATTATGCATGTGTTAGAATTATGAAATTTAGTATTGTCTTTTTCTGTTACGTCTGCCTGTTCCTGATTTTCCTTATATGGTTTTGTAGCTGTTCTGTTTTAGGTCATTAGTTAGTTTGCTCGTTAGTCATCATTAGGTAACTCCCATCACCTTTTTGGCCCTCGTCAGCTGCCCTATTTAAAGCCTCATTTCTGTTCAGTATACTGTCAGTTATTGATTTTTTACACGTCAGGCTGCTATCCTGCGTTATTGCGATTCATGTCGATTAAAGTTAAAGATTATACTTTGGATTATTTTTGTCTTCGTCTTCCTTGGAGTTCCGTAACAGTATGGTTTTACTGCGACTCAATTTATTGTGTCCTTGCTGAATAAAGCATTAACTTAAAATTATTTACTTAACATTGCTCAGATTTGCAATGCATTATCTAGAGCAGTGGCCCTAGTGGGCCGCGGTGGTATTGCAGGTGGGCCGCCAATTATTTTCTGTTCATTTCCAGTCCATTCTAGGGCTGTGCGATTAAAAGAAAACGTCCTAAAATCACGATTTGAGCGTGCGCATATGCCTAACTCCAGGTTCACACACTGTCTGTGATGCGCCTTTTTTCTGAGCCAATGTTGACGGATCAGAGCGTTCTCACTGCGGTAAAAGGCTAGAAATAAAACGTGCGAAAATAATTCATGTCTAACACATGAGCATAGAGTGAATTTGTTAGTGAACAGGATGCAGTTTAAGTGAGAGGAGACACGTTTTAAGTGTGCACACTTTCTCCTCGCAAAGCAGCGTGTATCTGAGCAAGCACGACCAGTTTTGTGACAGAGCAAAGGAAATCTGCTGCGAACAGAGAGATTCGCACTCGTGCATTATTTTAATGTGCTTTCGCGTTATATTTATGAGCTCTCACTGCTGACCGCATACACATACTGTATACACACTGCAAACACCTGAGGCACCGCTACAATTAATGAGCTTTATGAAGAATGCATGACAAAAAAGAAAATGTATACAGGATTTTTATTTTATTTATTTTTTTTGCCACAAGTCTATACATTTTTTTACATCTTCACTATAGTGATAATTTTGACTTATGTCTGTTCTAGAGATGTTACAACTTTTTGATAAAGCTCTGATTGGTTTTCTTTTGGAAATATGTTTCAAATTAATCCTGAATGCATTTCTGACTGTAAAAGCACAATTGCAAAATTGATCAAAAAAAAATTTTTTTTCCATATCGCACAGCCCTAGTTTATTCAATAAATATAGTTTAAAATCTAGCTTCTGAGTACTAAGTTATTAACCCAACAATAGCGGGGTCAGTTAATTTTTTGAAGTGGGCCGCGCAAACATATGTGTTTCGTTGTGTGGGCCGCGAGTTGAAAAAGGTTGGGAACCACTGATCTAGAGACTTTCATGACAAAAGTTATCAAAGAACCATGTGTAGCAGTCAATAATTCTTTCAAGCATGATAAATCAGTCAGTAGTTTATTAGGACCAGGACAATTTAAGAACTAAATTATATATATAAATATATATATAAAAAAGTTTTTTCTGGACGGGCCGTAACCGGACACCCCGTGACGTCATCACAACACTTTTTCATAACACCACGTTTCATAACAGCATTCCGACGCCTGCCGTTTTTGTATGAGCAGCCGTACATTTATATTTCCACGACAGTTCATTGTTTGATCAATAAACGGCGTTCTCGTAAGTATTTTTATCTTGACCGACATCTATGCACTGTAGCGATCGTTTGCCATTAATGATGCTGCTCCTGTTAGTTGTGTTTGTTTAGTAACTCCGGAGAGTCCGACTTTTACTTAACATCAACTTAAGTTGTATTTTGTCAGATTCCCTGTCAGACTTTACTAACGTTACCTCCCATTAAAACAGATGGAAGCATAATTCGATAATGAAAAGTGCTAAATTAACTATCAGGTTTAGCTTTCAGCATGATATTAATACGGTGTGAGGCTTTATTGACGTAGACCTACCCAACACTAAACCTAGCCTTACAGTAGGATAAATACATTGTTGGTAGATCAGTATTATTATTTGTCAGAACACCGGAGGCAAAAGTCACTTTTACCCGCTGATAATGATAAAAGTTATTAAAGAATAAGTTCCAGAATGAATATTCTGTTATCATTTACTCACCTTCCACTTGTCCCAAACATGTAAGAGTTTCTTTCTTTCTTCTGTGAAACACAAAAGAAGAATTTTTGAAAAAAATGTTAGTATCCGAACTACTATGGAAGTCAATGGTTTAATATAACAGTTTAATAAATAAAATAACTTTAATGTGTTATATATTTTAGAAGCATGTCTGTCTTGTTCCAATGCAGATATTAAAGCAGCACTCCAAGCAACACACAATTTTGATGAATGAATTTCCATATTAATAAAAAATTAAACTTGATAATAAAATTAAGTAATCCATATGAATAAAAAACTAATTAAAGTGATAGTTCACCCAAAAAAAAAAAAGCTTTTTGTAATGTTTATTTGATATTTGTCTAATTTAATACAATAATGCACATTAATTATTGTTTGGGGGTGATTTCTCAGCTACATTTGATGAATAAATTGTGATTCATTGCAACATTATCTAATTAATTAGATAAAAAAAAATGTATCACTTGACAGCCCTTTTATATATATATATATATATATATATATATAAATTCGTTTTAATTAATATTTTTCCTTTTTCATTGTCATTTTCGTTTTAGTATTTTAGTAAGTTTTAGTAACTGTTTTACTATTAATTGCCTCCCTTTTTTAGTTGTTTATAAATATTTATTGATAGTTTTAATAAATGAAACTATATAAGTGTACACGTACTGTTTGGGGTTGGTAAGATGTCTGTATTAAGGTTTTTAAAAAAACTGTGTTCTGCTCACTAATGCTGCATATATTTCTGAAAAATACAGTAATAAAGTGAAACACTATTACAATTTCAAATAACAATAATAATAATGTTTTGTATTGGCATAGATTTTAAAATGTAATTTATTCCTGTGATACAAATCTGAATTTTCATCATCATTCCTCGAGTCTTCAGTGTCACATGATCCTTCCGAAATCATTCTAATATGATGATTTGCTCAAGAAACATTTCTTATTACTATCAACATTGAAAACATTTGAGCTGCTTTATATGTGTGCTGTCTTTTTAAGCTGTGAAAAAACCTGTGTCTTGTCTCAGTAAGCATGGCGTCAGTGCTGTCACAGCTGATGGGGCAGTGGATGGATGTTCAGGGTCTCCTGATATTTCTGTGTGTGCTTCTGCTGGTGAAACACCTGCGAGATGTTCTTACAAACAACATGCCGCCAGGTCCTTTCCCTCTGCCTTTGATTGGAAATTTACTGAATGTAGGATTTAGTGATCCAATGGGCTCCTTTCAGAGGGTAATTCACATCCTGTATGGCAAAAAACAAATATGTCAAATGATTTTGTGTGAATGTATAATGTGTACGGATCATGTTTAGATTGCTGAGAGGTATGGAGATGTGAGCACATTGTATCTGGGAAACAAACCGTGCATCCTGCTCACTGGATACGAGAGTTTCAAAGAGGCGTTTGTGGAGCAGGCGGACATTTTCCCAGACCGGCCGTACTTCCCTGTGAATGACAGGATAAGTAAAGGGAAAGGTACAGATGCAGAAAGAGCTATATTGCAGCAATCAGATTCAATACTGGCAAAATCATAAACATAACATGTCATTTTCATTGTAAATTGATCTTTTGCCCACTTCATTCTGCTCATGTAGGTCTGTTTATGTCCAGTGGGCACATGTGGCGTCATCAGAGGCGTTTTGCTCTGGCAACACTCAAATACTTTGGTGTGGGGAAGAAAACTCTAGAAAACTTCATCCTGCAGGAGTGTCGCTTTCTCTGTGACTCTATACAGACTGAACGAGGTCAGAGAGCAACATTTTAGCGCCAAACATCCTTTCTTCTCCTTCTCAAACAAGATTTGTTGTCATTCTTTTACCAAAACTCCAGAAAATCTAAATAAAATGACAATGAAATGTGTCAAAACCAGAATACAGTTTTCATAATCTTTTCATATCTTGAAGGGATGAATGTTTGTACTGTCGTCTACAGGCCACCGTCTGCAAGTGCAAGTGTCTTTTGAAGGTCATACTGTACATCTAGGAAACCACACCAGAGCTCATCTTTCCTAATTAAATTTTTATGCATTTTTTTATTTATTTAAAAAAATATTGTGAGATCCAAAAGTCTGAGACCACACTGAAAATCCAGTATTTTTTTTTGTACCTTTAAATAAACAGAACATTTCAGTATTTTAATGTTTGAATAATGATAAATAAACAAAAAGTGTAGTGATCATAAAATGAATAAAAACACAATAATGTAATAATAATTATTAAAATAAAAACTTAATCTTAAATAAATTAATAAGTAATAATTTAAGAATAATAAATTAACAAAAAACTAAATGTAATTATAAGTAAATTAATAAATAAGTAATTTATTAGTAGTAAATAAAAATTAAAATGTAATCATCTAATTAATGAATAAACAATAATTAAATAATAACAAATATATGAAAATGTTTTAATAAATAAAGAAAATATATAAACAATTTAGTAGTGAAAAATAAGTGTACACAAATCTGCAATAATTTTTTGAGCAAATATATGGCAGCATTTGAATAAAAGCATATTTCCGTCTTAACATCGTTTTTATTTTTTATTTTTTTTCTTGTTTTTCTAGGTTTGCCCTTTGACCCTCAGCATTTTGTGACCGATGCAGTGGCTAATATAATCTGTGGGTTGGTGTTTGGTCACAGGTTTGAGTATGATGACCATAAATTTCATCTGATGCAGAAGTATTTAGATGACTTATTACAGCTTCCCATCTCAAACTGGGGTCGGGTACGAAATCAGCCTGCTATCACAAGACTAATAAAAAAAAACTAACTAAAAAGTTAAATGAAACTAGTTAAGCTGAAATGAATGAATTTGGCTTTATTGACCAGTGCTTTGATAAAACATCAGTTTCATTCATGTAACTATAGTTATTAAAAGCACTGCATTGTTTGAACATATGTTTGTCCTTTATTTGTCTCTTTCCAGTTGTATAATCAGTTTCCCACCCTCATGTCGATGCTGCCAGGAAAACATCAGACGGCATTCGCCAGCATACCTAAGCTTCAGCCCTTCCTGCAGGAGGAAATCAGAAAACACAAGGAAGATAGAGACCCGTCCAACCCCAGAGACTACATCGACTGTTATCTGGAGGAGATTGAGAAGGTAGCGTTGTCCTAAGATGCCCTTGTGTACTTATATTTCTTTAAGAATATACCCATTATTGGTAGTCTAGTCGGGATTTGGGACATGCGTTAGCATATCCCATGTAAATATTCATGTCTGTCCTAGAGAGAAAGATGCTTTTTTCCCCCCGTAATGGTGTAGTTACAGCATTCATATGTGGCTTAGTGGAACATAACTAGCAGAAACCTAGTTTGGTCACTATTTCCAAATTCTGCTTTTTTTTCATCTTCGAAACACAATTTGAGATATTTTGGATGAAAACCAGGATGCTTTTTAAAGAGATGTGGAGAGAAACAGAGGAGACGGATTGTTGAATAAAGTCGTTTCTTTGTGTACAAAACGTATTCTCATCATTTCATAATGTTACGGTTGAACACTGATGGCAGATGGACTATTCTGACGACGTCTTCCATACTTTTCTGGACTTTGACCGTGTAACTTACTTGGCAGTCTATGGGACAGTAAAAAGCCTCCCGGTTTTCATCCCAAAAATCTTAAATTGTGTTCCGAAGGCAAACAAAGCTTTTACGTAGCTTGCGCATTAATCATTGGCCAATATATCTTGTGTACCCCTACTTTTACGGTTTTAGAACGACATGGGAGTAAGTGATTAATGACAAATTTTTCATTTTGGGGTGGAGTATCCCTTTAAAACATCACCACTCGTTTACGAGAGTAACATTACATGCGCGTGTGTAGCTGCCAACACAGGAGCCGACTGTACATAAAACAATCTTCATAAACATGTCTGAAGATTTTGACCGAAATTTCTAGAATATACCAAAAAATCCTGGAAAGTCCAAAATTTCTGGAATATTTCCTAAATTTACTGGATATTTTCCACCTTTTTGCAATCCTAGTTTGAAACAACATGAGGGTGAGTAATTAACGACAGAATTTTGGGGTGAACTATCCCTTTAATATGCATTAAACAGAAAACGCTGTACTTATTGAAAAAACTAGTTCGTTATTTACCCTTGTAAGATCACCATTTACGTTTAGCTGTGTTTTTTGTAACCCCAAAAATCCACTCAAAACACTTTCTCGTCAGATATTTGCAGATCGAGTCGTAGGTGACCTATTTTGATCTAAAAAAAGTTCATTTTTAAAGAAAGGTGAAAAGTTTGCATCTATGTATATATATATATATTTCTTTATATTTTGAAATGTTCAGATATATCTGAAAATTACGTTTTTTTCTGTATGTGAATTGTTTTCTGTATTTCATCCATTCCAGTGTAAGGACATTGAGGCGGAGTTCACTGAGGAAAACCTGATGTTTTGTGTGGTGGATCTGTTTGGAGCAGGAACAGAAACCACCGCTAACACACTCCGATGGGCTTTACTCTTCATGGTCAAGTACCCAGAAGTACAAGGTGGGAATGTCAGTCAATCAAACATGTCACTTCTGTTGGTTGTCTTTAAAAAATTGCTGTCAGCATGTTCTTGTTGGATATTTTCTGTCAGAGAAAGTCCAGTCTGAGATTGATCAGGTGATTGGAAAGACACGCCAACCAATGATGGATGACCGGACGAATCTACCGTACACCTACGCAGTGATCCATGAAATTCAGAGGTTCGCTAACATTGTTACCTTTACGCCTCCCAGAGTGGCCAACAAGGACACAACAGTAGGAGGACGTTTCATCCCGAAGGTCTTTTTATTTTTGTATTATGTACCATACAGCATTTACGTGAATGAATCTATAACTTCTTTTTGATTGTTACAGGGTGTGTTAGTGTTGCCGTTGCTTAAGTCGATCCTGCAGGATAAGAATGAGTACAGCACCCCCTATGAATTCAATCCTGCTCACTTTCTGGATGAAAATGGCAAATTTTTGAAGAAAGACAGTTTCATCCCTTTTTCAATAGGTAGGTCATGTCCATACAGCTGTAGTACGGTGAGTTTACTCTGAGTTTACTGATGCAGACCCTGATTTCCAGGTAAGAGGATGTGTCCAGGTGAGCAGCTCGCTCGTATGGAGCTCTTCCTCTTCTTCACGTCTCTGATGCAGTGTTTCACCTTCCTGCCTCTTGAAGGACGAATGTTGAGTCTGAAAGGAACTATAGGCGTCTTGGCTTGTCCTGAACCCTTCCAGATACGTGCTGTGCCTCGACAGTGTAGATTCTAATCACTCAAAATTTAGCTCTGCTCCAGAATCATGTTCAAACACCAGTGTTCATTATATAGCTTTACAGTCACTTTGAATAAAATAACCCACCCCCCCCAAAAGATTCTTTCCTCTTACAGAATTTTTGCAGGAAATTTGACAATGTCATTTAGAGCCACTCCTAACAATTTAGGATTTTAATTAATCAAAATGTTTTGCAGACAAACTAAATCTTTTGCATATCGATCACTGATCCTCTAAACTCAAAGGTTCTTAGAGATTATGATTAAGGAAATTGACATTTATCTTAATTCTATTTTGTACAGTCTTTGGATTTTAAGTAAAAACATTCTAAATTTAATCAATATTAAATTTATGCATTTAGCAGATGCTTTTATCCGAAGCAACTTACAGTGTATTCAGGCTATCAATTTTTACCTATCATGTGTTCCCTGGGAATCAAACCCCCAATCTTGGGCTTGATAGTGCAATGCTCTACCAATTGAGCTACAGGAACACTATGAATATCAACTCAAAGACAACATAACAATACTTAATAAATATATATCTGTTACGTCCCATGTTATTTTTTTTATTTTGTTCTGCTGGTTTGGTCTGGTATTAGACGGGGAAGAGAACAGAACAGCTGAGATATCACGTGATATACATGTGCTACACTGAGTTATCAATTGTGTCTAGAACACTAGTTTAGTCACCTGTGCCACTGTTTGTATTTTTCGTTTTGTTAGTAAGAGTAGTTTATTGGGGGCGTCTTGGACGCTGAAGATCTTTTGTTTTTTGTCTCTTTTGTAAATTTAGTCAGTATATATATTGTTCAGATTTTTTCTAGGAAGATTGGTTTTTGGTTTTACTTCTTTCTTTGATTTGGCACGGTCTAGTTCTTTTCTCTTTACCCTTGTTTCTTTTGTGAACCTTTTTCTTTGGTTTGCAAAAATGGTGTATATAATTACTTTGAGGTGTCGTTGTCATATTGATTCTCATTGTAATAAACTATCATCTTTTTTAAACTAGATTTGTTTGTGTGTGTGTGTGTGTGTGTGTGTGTGTGTGTGTGAGGTCAGGTGTTCCAGTACGTGTTCAATGTTTTAGTGTTGCACGCCTTATTTCCTCTAGACTAAAAAGGGTTTGTAACATATCTCAGATTTTTTAATGAATAAAATATTAATTACATTCAATAGACATGACTAAGAAGCATATCTGGACGATATTGTAAGTTCTGACTGGAGTAGTCATTTGGATCAAGGGATTGTCAGCAGGCATTTGATAATGCAATGGCTCTGTTGATGAATGTTTTGACAGCCCCAAATTTTCAGACTCTGTTAGGGGCCAGTCGTGGCCTAATAGGGCGCAATCGTAGCCTTGTTAGGGGGCAGTTGTGACCTAATTAGGGGACAGTGGTGGCCCAATGGTTAGAGAGTTGAAGGATGATGAAAGAGACATTGAACATCCAGTCTTTTCTCAAAGAAGTTTAATTACCATCAAAGAGAATCTACTAAGCGTTGAGCTTGATTTTGGCAATTTTGCATTTTGAAGTTTTTTTTGTTGTTTTTTTAGTAGTGGCCATTCGATTAACTGACCACAATCCTTGAGTGTTTTTTACAGCAGAGTACAGCATCCCTTTTTTGAGTAGGTATATTGTCTTTATTCTATAATATTACTAAACTGACAGTACGTTTACAGGCCCACACAACTCATAAGTATCTTCACAGGATGATAATACTGCAGTTCTGTGGCTCATGAATATTAACTAGGTTACATGACGTTCTAGGAAAGGCCCATGATCATTAAATAAGATCAGTTCACAAGTAATTGTCTGATTACCACTCTGTGACTTTTGACAAAACCAACAAACCATTGAAAGTCAAGTAAACATTGGCAGCGATCTAGGCCATTACCTCTGCATGTGTCTCTGGTGATGAACAAACACTTGGGCATAAAAATTCATCACTGACAGAACGAGGTGAAGGGTGTAATTTCACTTCTTGGTGCTAATGGCTTTTTCAGACACAGACCCCACAGTGAGACCTCAATGTATTTTCTGACATGGTGCACGATCTCTGAAAATGTGAAATTGGCTTTGAGTTTAAAGCAATAAAAAATACAATTTGTTAAGAATTCACTCCGCTTCAGGCCATAGATGCAGATGAGTTTGGTTATTCATGAGAACAGATTTGGAGAAAATTAGCATTACATCACTTGCTCACCAATGGATCCTCTGCAGTGAATGGGTGCCGTCAGAGTGAGAGTCCAAACAGCTGATAAAAGCATCACATTAATCCACAAGTAATCCACAGCACTCCAGTCCATCATTTAATGTCTCATGAAGCAAAAAAAACAAAAAAACACGCATGTTTGTAAGAAACAAATCCATTATCAAGAAATTATAACTTTAAGATGTCACTTCTGGTCAAAGTAAATGGTGATGATGTGTGCATATTTTTCTCCTTATTCACATGAGAAGACTTTTTCACTGGAGAAAGCTATATTATGGATAGAGAAGATGCATTTGTTATAAACGAAGCTTTTCAGGATCAATACATTTCACAAGACATTAATTGATGGACTGGAATTGTGTGAATTACTTTTAGATTTTTGTGTTGTATTTAACAGCTGTTTGGACTCTCATTCTGATGGCACCCATTCACTAGTATCCATTGGTGAGCAAGAGATGCAATGCTAAATTTCTCCAAACATATTTCGGTACCTGATGGCGAGTTAATATTGAGCAAATTAAAAATTTTGGTTGAACTATTCCTTTAAGAACTGATGGTGCACATTTCTAATGTAATGGTCTATTTTGTTTTCAATAAGTATTCCAGTGTTGCTAATATAAAATTATCCAATATGCTTAAATGTGGCTTAATTATGTTGATGGCATGTATTGCTTATAGTTCTTAATATATCATCAAATTTGTTTTTGATCATAAAATCTGACCTTGTGCAGTGGCCACATCAACAGAGATGTTGTGCTCTGTCAACTACTTTAGTTTTGGGAATAAAACTCTGGAAAACTTCATCCTGAAGTAGTTGCTTTCTCTGTGACTCTCTACAGACTGAATAAGGTTAATGAGCATCAGAAGACTTATTTACAGTGTTGGGGGTAACGCATTACAAGTCACGCAAATTACGTAATCAGAATACCGTACTTTTTTCAAGTTAAAGTAACGCATTACTTTTTAATTTACAAGAAAATATCTAGGTTACTTTTTTCATTCACTGTTTTTCAGAATTCATTGATTATATAAAATCAGTGGATAATATAATAAAACATAATAACAGTGAAGGTTGATTTAACTTTTAACTATATAGTTATCTGCATGTCTCATCCATGAGTATGCAATGATGGAGAACAAGCTTTTGGGGGTGTTGTAGATCCCCAAAGATCAGAAAAAAGTCTTACAAATTTGGAACAGCATGGGTGAATAAATTATGACAGATTTTTGATTTTTGGGTGGACTTTCCCTTTCAGTGGACTAAACAAAAACATCTGTTGAGCTAGTAACACCACCTAGTGGATAAGATGATTACAGAAAAAAAAACAGTTTCAAATGGTCACAATGTTTTGGCAATATTACACATTTACTTTAAGAGTGTCTTCAAAAAGTGATTTGTTGAAAATAAATAAAAAATAAAGCCTGTACAAATAATTTAATTCAAATTTTTAATCATGCATTTTAATCTGAAATTGCTGCCAGTTTCAGTACATTTACTGTAGCTATTTGAACATATTAAACCTGAAAATTAAAGTATTACCCACTTATTTTCTACCCATGCAAAATAAATGTTGTTACTTCATTACACTAAGATGAAAGGAAACACTGGGATTTTTTTTAAACACTAAGGCATTAGTGTAATTATCACAGTAGGCCTATGTTTCTGTTTATATATACTGTGTATATATATATATATATATATATATATATATATATATATATATATATATATATATATATATATATATTTTATCCTTTTATATGTAGGTTTGATCTTCTCTAGTGGACACATGTGGCATCATCAGAGGCGTTTTGCTCTGGCAACACTTAAGTACTTTGGTGTTGGCAAGAAAACTCTAGAATATTCCATCCTGCAAGAGTGTGGCTTTGTCTGTAGTGCTTTGCAAACCAAGCAAGGTTAGTGAGCACCAATTCTGCTTCACTTCATCCATCTCAGCAGGCTTCGAGTTCATAATGCGCTCTACAGGCAATGATTTGAAAGTAGTTCAAAGTAGATTGCAGCCTTAACTATTCTTTCTCTCATTTGCTTTCCAAGGTTTGCCATTCAACCCTCATTACCTCTTGACCTACGCAGTGGGTAATATAATATGCAGCCTGGTTTTTGGCTACAAGTTTGAGTATAACAACCTTCATTTTCATGAGCTGTTGCAATATTCAGATGAAATCTTTAAGCTGCCCGTCAATATCTGGGGTCGGGTATGGGACCAAATTTACTGTAACTATCCATTTTCACTGTAATGATAATGCATTCGCACAGTTATTGAAGGGATCGTTGACCCAAGAAAATGAAAATTTTGATATTTACTTAACCTCAAGTTTCTTTCTTCTCTTGAACACAGGATATTTTGAAGAATGTGGGTAACCAAACTGTTTCTGGGCCCCAGTGACTTCCATAGGATTTAATTTTTCCAAACTATGGATCTCAATTGGACCAACAACTGTTTGGTTGCACACTTTTTAAAAATATCTAATTTATTTAACAGAAGAATTTATTTAAACTAAAATAACACTGTATTTCATAACTTCCTGTTCGTGTTCATAATACAACTGAAGAAGCAACGACAAATTTGACGTCTTTCTCACTTCTGACCAAAGTAATCGATCTCTTGACATTTTTTTTCTTGACAATTTGGTTAAGACATAGAAACACAGTTGGTGTTTTTTTTTTTTTTTTTTTCTGTTGGTGTTGAGAAAATGTGAATGCAAAAAAAAAAATGCAATTTGCAAAGGCATATCTTGTTTGTTTGTCCCTAAACAGTTCTATAACTCCTTTCCCGCTCTGATGTCCCTGCTGCCAGGAAAGCACCAGACTGCATTTGCCAACCTGTCCAAGCTTAAGCTCTTTTTTAAGGAGGAAGTCAGCAAGCACAAAGAGGACAGAAACCCATCCAATCCTAGAGACTACATTGACTGTTATCTGGATGAAATTGAAAAGGTATTTGATTTGAGCAGATCCTTGCATAATGATAATGCGAACATTTTAAGCCTTTTTTTTTTTTTTTTACACATGATTTGCAGCACGCTCTACTGTAGGAATCCTTGTTTAACCCTTGTTTCTGTCAACGGTTGCATCCTCTTGCTCATCTTTCCATTGTTCGCAGTGTAAGGACAGTGAGGCTGAATTCACAGAAGAAAATCTGATACACTGTGTGTTGGATCTGTTTGGAGCAGGAACAGAAAGTACTGCTAAATCTCTTTGCTGGGCTGTGCTCTACATGGCCAAGTATCCAGAAGTGCAAGGTGGACCGCTCCACTCCTATTACTGTCTGCTTGTTAGGCAAATGTGTATATGCATGTCCACCTACTCTGCACATTTCCTTTACATAGAGAGAGTCCAGTCTGAGATTGATCAGGTGATTGGACGGACTCGTCAGCCATTGATGGAAGACAGGGCACATCTGCCGTACACCTACGCAGTGATCCATGAGATTCAGAGGTTCGCAAATGTTCTTGCTTTTATTCCACCAAGAGTTGCCAGCAAAGACACCACAGTAGCAGGATGTCTCATACCAAAGGTAAGTAGTGTTCGTGTGGTTTTGTGTGTGTGTGTATATATAGATATATATATAGAGAGAGAGAGATATTAGAGGTGGGCATAGATACATTTTTTTTAATCTAGATTAATCTCACTGTGATCTTGAAATTAATCTAGATTAAAATGGCTCATTCGAATTCTGCCGTCGGCATTCAGAATATGGACTGCATACACACTGCAGACGGATTATGTGTGAAACCGGCGTAGCTGGGGTCAGCGGGGACCCGGTGAAGGTTGTACCAGTGGGCCCTGTTTGAAATTGTCTAATTTGTATGTTTATTTTTATTTATTTGTGCTATTTACACAATGTTTAAGTTTTTTTTTTCAAGTTTGTAGGCGTCAAGGTACAGAAACGAAATAATTAAATGTAAAAAAGCACTGGATGGTATGGTATTCAATGTAAAAATGAAATATACAATCAAACCTACATTTATTCAGACACCTTCAACATTTCTCACATTACAGTTTTTCTATATATATATATATATATATATATATATATATATATATATATATATATATATATATATATATATATATATATATATATATATATATATATATATAAAAATGGTGTCTGAATAATTTTTGGTTTGACTGTTAAAACTACAAAGTAGTCAAGAACAGTGAGTGATTTTCATTTTCTTGGATTAACATTACAGCAGCCAGTAGCTAAATTAGGCGCGGTTCCTTTAAGAGACCATGAATGCATCCAGTATAATACACATCCATTCCATTTTTCCCTCAACTGTTTACTTTCACTTAAGAAATAACAGACAGTTTTTTCGAGCATAATTTCCAAGGTGGATATTTTGACATGTTTCGTATGTATTTGTCGGCACAAGAGCAAAAATAACCAAATTCGATGTTCAAGCGTTTTGATCAAAAAACTTGAAAACGCTTATTTTTAGCGTCTCGAGCACTGATCTATAATATAGAACTGGATTGCTCATGACGTCATTAAAGTGAAGCCGCCGCGCCGCCATATTGGTAATCCCTAGTGTGCGAAAACGTTCCATTGAATTAATAGGAATTTGTATGATTTTAATGAGAAAACATCACCTAACAAGTCAGTGTTTATAAATATGAAGTATCACTGTACGTTATTACAATGCGAACACCCTAGGCATGTAAACGGTAATTTTTTAAATGTCGGGAATTTCCCCTAATTATTAAAAACTATGTTCATTACAGTAGTGAGCATCATGAACATGATAAACATCAGACGGACACGACCTCAACACATATAACAAACTACAAAGTGTTCGTTCTGAAATCTGAATTTATTCAGAGAAATAACTGACTATATACAGTACGGATTTAAGAAATAAATACAAAGCTTTATTTCCCAGATAGTAAATTAAATTTAAATTTTTTCATTATAGAGAAATATCAACAACATAATTGTATAATTTATTGTAATATATTAAAATCCATTTCTGATACGAATACGTTCGTTTAATAATTCCTGAATAACTTTGTTCATTAAGAAATAAGCCATTTTTGTGTTTGATCAGTTAACGTTACCTGTGTCATCAGCGCGCAGCAGACACACCCACCTACACGATTTACATATGTCGCTTATCCTGTCCCAAAAGACCGTAAACACTGCAGATAACATCTGAAGTAAACATTACTTAATTATACATAACATAAAAACGAGTCCCGTTTGACTGATCAGCTTCAAATCGAGTTATTTTAGGACAGCGGTTTGAATGTAACTCAATGGTGCTGGTTCAGTGTCGCTGTCCGTTAGGCTGGCCTCAACCAGTCGGTTATATAAAATATCAAGGTGAAAGTCATCATAGCTTGACCCAGCTCCCAACCCAATGTTGAGAATAGATTAACGGCGATATTTTTTTTTTTTTTCGCCCGATAAGAGTCTCGCGTTAACGCCCCACCACTAATAGATAAATAGATATATCTATCTTTCTGTAAACCAACCTTTTAATTCTTATGTTTTGTCCTATGACAGGGTGTGATGGTGCTGCCAATGCTGAAGCCAATCCTGGAGGACAAGAATGAATATTGCACTCCATATGAATTCAATCCTGCTCACTTTCTGGATGAAAATGGCAAATTTTTGAAGAGAGAAAATTTCATTCCCTTTTCAATACACTCTAAAAATGGCTGGGTTAAAAATAACCCAATTGGCAACCCAGCACTGGGTAAATATTGGACAGAACACATGCTGGGTTAAAGTAACCCAGCATGCTGGTTTACACATTTTAACCCAGCATGCTGGGTTATTGAGAAAACCCAAGATAGAGTCATTTTTACCATTTGTGGGTTTGCATTTTTATGATTCTGGGTTATTCTTGCTGGGTTATTCTCATAATTTCACTTTTGCTTAACAAAGCAATCATGGATTAATAAATAATGAAGAATACAGGTTATTTAGACTGTTAAAAAATATTTTTAATGCCATCTGACATTCAAAAATTTGTACCAATGACAAACAACATGGAATTTTCCCTTTTTTGTTTCCAGCAAATGCAAAATAAATAAATAAAAGTTGCAATAAATAAGAAAATTATTTCTGAATGACCTGTGTCTAGCTGTTTAACTATTACATTTTGAGATTTTTAGCTATTTAAATACACAGTGAAATGACATTGACAATTAACATTCTTTAAATTTAAATGTAAAATCATTTAAAGATGTCCTTAAATTTATATCAAGTATATAAAGACTACTACGTAGGTAGATGTGCACTACTTAGGGTAGTTCAACATATAGTTCACCCAAAAATGAAAATTCTGTCATTTATTACTCAACTTCATGTCGTTACAAACCCGTAAGCCCTTCGTTCATCTTCAGAACACAAGTTAAGATATTTTCATTGATATTCGAGAGCTTTCAGACCAGGGTGAATAATTAGTGACAATTTTCAGTTTTGGGTGAACTATTGTCAAACACTTAAGCTCTGAAGCAAAGATCTACACCTGAGAGCAATGTACTCCGTTATAGAGCCTGTCTATGGAAGGACAATTTTCAAAAGGAATTGCTAATCATATTTTCAATTGCGTTTTCCACATGTGACAAATTGTGACAATCCAAACACAATTGCAAATCTTGAACAAAAACACTGTTTCAAAAACACTGAACAAAAATTACGGTTTCAGTTTTCATGAATGCACAGAGACTGCCAAATTTCAAATGGAAAAACAAAGTCAGTTTGTAGCTGTATTTTCCATGTATTATGAGTAATAAGCCTGTCATATTGATCAAATACTGCATCATAGCAGCTTTACAGTATTAAAAAGGAAAATAGTGTGTAATAATGCAAAGGGACAAAAGTAAACACTCAGTTTTCAGTTAAAGTCAATTTGTCATTGATTCAGTGATGTATCGTCCCTCTGTGCAATCAAGTGGAAGATATCGCTTGATATTAATTGTCCCCAACTAAAGAAAAACAAGGAACCAAAACTCCATCGGTGACAGAATGGAGAAAAATCCTTGGGAGAAACCAGGCTCAGTTGGGGGGGCAGTTCTCCTCTGACCAGACGAAACCAGTAGTTCAATTCCAGACTGCAGCAAAGTCAGATTGTGCAGAAGAATCATCTGTTTCCTGTGGTCTTGTCCTGGTGCTCCTCTGAGACAAGGTCTTTACAGGGGATCTGTATCTGGGGCTCTAGTTGTCCTGGTCTCCACTGTCTTTCAGGGATGTAGAGGTCCTTTCTAGATGATGATCTCCATCTGGTCTGGATACGTACTGGATCCGGGCGACTGCAGTGACCCTCTGATCTGGACACAGACTGGATCTGGTGGTTACGGTGACCTCGGAATAAGAGAGAAACAGACTAATATTAGCATAGATGCAACATAAGAACAAGTACATGAGGTTTTATGAATTACCATGTCTGTTTTTTCACTGTGTCGCACGTTACCTGCCAAAACTCAAATGGAATCTTTAGCATCTGAATTTCCAATGCCTCACATTGAAAACTGTCAATTTTTGTCAGAGGTGGGACCATACTATGGAGAGTGTTTGTATTGGGAGGTGACGTCACTCAAAGACAACTGTGCAAAATGCTTTGAACAATGGAGGTTAAGGCACTACTAAAGGCAGCTGCCACTCCGAGAGATGTGTGATAAAGAACAGACAGTGCAACCCGGATCTCCCTATATTCTTGGCACCTCACACAATAAATAATTCTGTCATCTTTACCCCAAATGCAGCTACTATCCCCTGCTAACCGTTAGAGCCACATGGTACTATTGGTCAATATTCACCATTAACCAAATGCTTTTCACCTGAGGTATAAAATATAGGGTAAGATGCAGCTAGGTAAATAAGAGTAGAACTGCAATGTTGTTTGCTGACGTGCATCAGAGTGCAAACAGTGAGAGATTTGGGGTAAAAACTACAAAATATCTCCCAATACAAACACGCCCCATAGTATAGTCCCACCCTTGACACAAATTGACAGCTTTCTGTGTAAGGCATCTGAAATACAAATGCTTTTCAATTGAGTTTGGACTATTTCACAATGTATATGTCCACATGTGGAAAAATACAATTAAATATACAATTTGCAATTCCTTTTGAAAATAGTGCAGAATATCCTTACCTGTCCATTGATTACGATCAATGCCTGAGAGATCTGCTGGCATTTTTAAATCGCCACGACAATTGGATGGGGTTTTGTGGACTCTGCTCAGTTAAGGAATTCCATGTTTGTTCCAACCTTTAAAATAAAGTTTAAAAAAAGAAAAAATACAAATTGTTTTAATAACAGTGATTCAGTTCAATTAACTGTGTGAAGTTAATCATGAAATTAACCCATCATGATTATGAGTTAAATTCACCTATGAGTTGGTCTACAGAAGCAGAATTTGCTCTAGTGATTGGCTGAAAGGTGTGCTTTCAAACTGTCTAATCAATGGGATGTTCCAGTCATTATAAATCACAGTTTTATGTTAATATGCTGGCTATATCAAACACACACAGTCAGTCACTGGCACAGATAAGGGAGATCACACTGCATGCGCACACAGACATTTCTATGATAAGTCACGTAGGTAAAACAGTCCATATATAAAAACTAATAGATGTACCAAAGTGATAAGGACAAGTCAAAAACACGATCTGGAAAATTAATATATGATGTTTACGCTCATAAATTAGGTACATTCTGGTGCAGCTTTAACTATAGCACGAATACAAATATATGTGCGTTTAAGTTACGTGAGGGTTAACGTTAGTTGATTATCACAGACAAACAATTATGTAAAATGTATAATAAACACGAACTTACCGTTAGACGCCTCAATAAGACTGCACTCGACGATTTTTTCTCCCACAAATGTTTCCATGCGCTTTTCTGACAGGAAAAAAAAACACATTTTGAATTATAATTTGTATGTAAAAAGACTTTATAAACCACAAAAGCATCAAATCACTTCACTAACGCGGCCAGCGTCACTCGCTGTGCGTACGCGCACTTTGAAATGCCCTGAGACGTCGATTCTTTTCCGGGAATCACTTTGTTCGAGAATTACTGAACCGGTTTACTTGAACTGGGTCGTCGGTTCTTTTAGACCTGCGGTCCGACTATATTGTACGTAATTTGTATGATTTAAATGTCGATATGGACAACTGCAGGCGTTTACATTAGAGCAGAAAGTCGTATTCACTTTTTGAACTCACTTGACTCACTTAAATATCAAATTCGCTTTTCAGTGTCAGAAACTATACTTTTTCCTCTATTTTCACAGGTATTCGCATATTTCAGCCATCAGTCACTGTCTGAAACTTAATAAAACTTTATTAATCTGTCGTCTCAGATACCTTAACACGATTATGCGAGTCACGTAACGTAGGTTGGCCGTTTGAGGTTAACAGTTCATCATTTAACGTAAATAATGTTGGCCTGTAGACGTTTAACAGTATTGTTGCTGCAAAAAAAAGTTATAATTCTGCCAATTTAAAATAATTATTATTGAAAACATTAAATAAACTTACCTTAAAACAGTTGAAAGCCGTGGCTTTGCCCCGTTGTTCTTCCAAAATGACAGTTGGGGAGCGATTTAAACATCTTCAAGGCGCGTTAAATAACCCAGCGCTGGCCTGAAACAACCCAGCGACGCAACCCAGCAGGTTTAACCCAACACCTGGTAAACTGAAACTACCCAAAAGTGTTTAAAAAGAAATTAAATAACCCAACAAAATGACCCAACAGACTCAACCCAGCATTTTGGGTTAAAAAATAACCCAGCCGTTTTTAGAGTGTAGGTAGGTAATGATGAGGAACTAAAACAAATATATTCACACAAACACTACACAAAAGGTTTTGTTTGGTAATTGTTTCCCATTAGGTCTCTTATGCTCCACTAAGACTGCATTTATTTCACAGTTATATTGTGAAATATTGTTACAATTTAAAATAGCTGGGGTTTTTTATTTGAATACATTTTCTGCATCTTTCCTCCAGTCTTCAGTGTCCCATGATCCTTCAGAAATCATTCTAACATGCTGATTTGCTGCTTAAAATACCTTTATTATTATTATCAATAGTTGTGCTACTTAATATTTTTGTGGAAACTGATAAAAAATTTTTTCCTTCTTTGGTATCGAACAGCATTTATTTGAATAAGACCTCTTGTCACATTTATAGTTGTTTTTACTATCATTTTTGATCAATTTCATGCATTCTTGATTAATGGAAGTGTTATTTCAATAATATATTAATCAACCCAAACTTTTGAATAGTAGTGTGTCTATACGACTTAGTCTAATTTTAGCATACACTGTATACCTAATCAATCAAGTAGAGAACAGGTTTACTGATGCAGACCCTGATTTCCAGGTAAGAGGATGTGTCCAGGTGAGCAGCTCGCTTGCATGGAGCTCTTCCTCTTCTTTATCTCTCTGATGCAGCATTTTACATTCCTGCCACCTGAGGGAGAAACCCTGAGTCTCAAAAGGACAGTTGCCATTGCTTCTGCTCCTGAACCCTTCCAAATTCGTGCTATGCCTCGATAGTGCCACACGATTGCTATCTAAAATAAAATAAAAAATCTGCTCAATAAAGCACACTGCTGAAGCACAAATACAGTAAGCATTTGTTACTTTTTGCTAACATAAAACACAGTTCAATTCAAGTTTATTTGTATAGCGCTTTTTACAATACGAATCGTTACAAAGCAACTTTACAGAAAATTGTTTCTACAATATTTAGTAGTAGCTTATGGTGGTGACTGTCAGTTTGTGCACGTTTGACAGGATTTTTAGAAAAAATTAATACAAGACGTAGTCAGCCAGACGATGAACACTATTAATATTATTAATTAATAATTGTTATATGATGCAGTCACACTTGTAGCAATAATTGTTAGTTCTGTTTGTTGATTCAGGGTTAGCATCATCTGGGGACTGGGTCCTCTGAGGGTCAGCATCATCTCTTCTCAGGGGTTCTGGATCCAGACTGGAGCTTGTGTACATCCTAGTTAAAACATAGAAACAAAATAGATACATCTTTAGCATAGCTGCTGATCCAACAAACTAAAATTAGTTTAACCCAAGCTAATGAATAAAAGTGCACATTTGAGCAGATGCAACTACACTCACAATTTAAGAGATACGTTATTCGAATGCTTGGTGAAAGAGATGTGTTTTTAATCTAGATTTAAACAGAGAGAGTGTGTCTGAACCCCGAACATTATCAGGAAGGCTATTCCAGAGTTTGGGAGCCAAATGTGAGAAAGCGCTACCTCCTTTAGTGGACTTTGCTATCCTAGGAACGACCAAAAGTCCAGCGTTTTGTGACCTTAGGGTGCGTGATGGGTTGTTGCGTGGTAGAAGGCTAGTTAGGTACGCTGGAGCTAAACCATTTAGTGCCTTATAGGTAAGTAATGATAGTTTGTAACTGATACGGAACTTAATAGGTAGCCAGTGCAGAGACTGTAAAATTGGGGTAATATGATCATATTTTCTTGACCTGGTAAGGACTCTAGCTGCTGCATTTTGGACGACCTGTAGCTTGTTTATTGACGAAGCAGGACAACCACCTAGAAGTGCGTTACAATAGTCCAGTCTAGAGGTCATGAATGCATGAACTAGCTTTTCTGCATCAGAAACAGATAACAGAAACAGTTTCGTAGCTTGGCAATGTTTCTAAGATGGAAGAATGCAGTTTTTGTAACATTGGAAATGTGATTTTCAAAAGACAATTTGCTGTCTAATATGACACCCAGATTTCTGACTGTAGAAGAAGTAATAGTACATCCGTCTAGTTGCAAATTGTAATCTACAAGATTCTTTGTAGTGTTTTTTTGGTCCAATAATTAATATCTCTGTCTTATCTGAATTTAATTTGAGAAAATTATTTGTCATCCAAAACACGCACACAGTGTGAAAGTCATGGCAAGGGCATTCTATTTTGTTTTAATATACAAGGTTTATTTTCTTTGCCTGTGATGCTTGATCATATATCCTGCATAATTAATTTGGAGAATGTTAGTTGTCTGAAATTAAAGGCAGCTGATTTGCTGCACAATCAATCAGTCAGCCAGTCAAATGGTTGTTTAGGATGCAAAGCATGTTCTTGCCTTGATGGCATCCAAAGTAGCTATATATTCTGATACTTTATGACATAATTCACTAATTTAATCATATCAGTAGATGATTTACCCGTATGGGGACCTGAATTGGAATTGTATTTTCTGCTGCTTTTGGCTTCAGAGCTCAGAATAATTGTTTGTGAAGGGTTTAAGTGTTTGTATGTTGTTGTGGTGCCACTAGCTTTGTCATGACATCATTTCCCTATGACTGCTGTGTCATTGGTCACATGGAATTTATGACTCAGCTGGTTGGTTAAAAACATCCTTTCTGGCCAGCTGAGAAACTGCCATTAAAATGAGGCAGTCAGCCTCTGCGTTATGGAGTCAGATACCTTTTTTATTTTTAACAACCAATGTTTTAATGGACTTTTTATTTATGAATTCTTTTTCCAAAGCGATTAATTCATATTTTTACACCGCTGCTCTAGTTTCACATTTACTGCACTCTGCGGTTGTCTCGGATAATGAAATAACCTTCACATAAATCATTATTTTATGTCTGTTTATTTATTTGACAATCGTCATTGTCCTGCTTATTGCAAGGCTTGAGGTCAGAGTGATACAAGAGCCTGTTTGGTGTTTAATCTGGGGTCATTTTGACAGGTTGGTTGACCTTTTTATCTCCTTTTATAAATAAGTAATTTTATGCAACGCACTGTTTTCCACTTAGTTTGACAAAATAAAATGCATCAGAATAACTGAAGTGGAATGTTTTGCTCTTTCTGGTCAGATTTTTATCTTGATACAAGTTCAGGTCCGTTTCATATGGGAAAAACGAATTGATGGAAAATATCTTACTTTTCTAACTTTTGATTTTGCAATTCTGAGAAAAAAAGATCTAAACTTATAACTGAAAAAAATTGTATTAATTGTAAAAAAAAAAAAAGGAAAAAGGAAAAAAAGCTGCATTTACCTTTCTGTGGTGGAAAAATCAATTGAAGAAATCCATTAGAATTTGTATCATTCTGAGAGAAAATAATTCTTATTGGTGAAATGTAAACTGAGAATTCCAAAATCAGAATTGTGAGAAAGTTGCACTACAATTTTCCTTTTTTTTTCATGATGGAAATATGTTTCCATACTTTGACATATATTGGGGTAAAATATATTTGTCTGGTTGATTATCTCTTGAAGATTCATTTTGAGTTTGAACCTACCTTTTCCTTGGAGCTTTTGTAGAATATTATACAGATATGGACAAACTTATTTGTGCATTTTTGTCCAGACTAGTGCTATTCGGAGTACCACACTTTCAGAGAAGTCTTTCATCTTTCTGCAGAAATAAATCTTTCAGTCATGTTTTTCTTTTTAATGCTGTTCTTTTCTATTTGAGATTTCTTAATACTTCTAGTTTCAGTTTCCAGCTTCATTAAATGGTCAAAGTCAACAAAAACAGAAGAACCTTGAGGACTCTAACTCACAGTCCAGCATAATCACATCTTTCTGTCAGTCAGTTGTAATGGCTGTTGATCACAGCCCGGTGTGCAGCACACACACTTCCACTTATTGACAGGGAATGAGACAAACTCTTCATCTCCACAACATCTCCAGGATCCACAGTAATCCTGCATGACGGTCTTGACTGCATGACCATGGCATGATGTCAGGTTTCTGCAAGGGTTGTGCTGACAAACCGGCTTGATGCAGCCGTACAACTTCTTTCCACACGCTCCGCTGTATCTAGTCATCCTGGATGACAACAGCCTCATGACCACAGCATGTCACACAGCTGCAAGGCTTCTTGAGAACAGGTACAGAGCACTTCACCTTGCTGCAGAAAAAACAGTAATGTTGTGATATATTATTACAACTTAAAATAATAGTTTTCTATTTTAATATACTTTAAAAAAATAATTTATTCCTGTGATGCAAAGCTGAATTTTCAGCATCATTACTCCAGCCTTCAGTGTCACATGTAACATCCAGTCGATCACATGATCATTTAGAAATCATTCTAATATTCTGATTTATTATGAGTGTTGCAGTTCTGCTGGCTAATATATTTGATCAATAAAAGGTTCAAAAGAACTGCATTTATTCAAAATATATTTTTTAATAATAATATATATTCAAATAATAGATTTTCTTTAATATCACTTTTTATCATTTTAACACATCCTTGCTGAATAGAAATATTGATTTTATTTAAAAAAAAAGAACAAAAAAAATTACTGACCCCAAATTACTGACCAGTAGTGTATTATTACAAAATATTTATATTTTAAAAACAGCTTTTTGTTTTTATTGTTTTACTTTTTATTCATCAAAGTATCCTAAAAAAGTATCACATGTTCTGAAAAAATATTAAGCAGTAGAACTGTTTCCAACTTTGATAATGAATCATCATATTAGAATGATTTCTAAAGGATCATGTGATAATGATCCTAAAAATTCAGCTTTGCATCACAGAAATAAATGATAATTTAAAGTATAATAAATTTAAATCAATTATTTTAAATTGTAATAATATATCACAATATTACATTTTTTCTGTATTTTTGATCAAATAAATGCAGGCTTGATGAGCAGAAGAAACGTCTTTCAAAAACATTAAAAATAGTAATGTTTCCAAACCTTTGGTCTGTACTGTAGAGGGGGGATGTGGAGAGAGAGAGAGAAAAATAATTAAAAAAACTTAGAAAATAAGACCAATTTATTTATATTTTAATTTAATCCAATTCAATAACAGAGATGACACTTGTTCTATAGTCCAGTCTCTGGAGTGGACCCTGCAGTATATGAGGACATCTGCTGGGTTTTGTGGCACTGATGCTCACTCTCTCTGGACGGGTCACTGCAACTTAACAAACAGCTTCAGACTGCACACACCAGACCTCATCATCATCATCATCATCATCATCGCTATATATCGAGACTCTACCTGCTGTGTGTTATTTTCTCTCTCAGCCTGTATGTGATGCTGTGCTGTGCTGGGCAGAGATCTGAAAGTCAAAATCAAGTTCCAGAACCCACTGCCCCGTGTGCTGAAGAACCTCATATTACAAAATACAAAACCATTGACTATGGGTAAGACATTCCTATGCAATGACTGAGTCAAAATGTTGTGTAATGTTTGAGTGATACGCAGTACACGTGTGATGCTTTTCAAGGTACTTATCCCAATTTGCATGTGCTTGTAGATCTATGCCAATCAATAAATGTTCATATAAATCAATAATCAAAAAAAACATTGGTGGCTCTCAGTTTTCTAAATAACCAAATAACCACAACGTTTAGTTTCAAACCTAAAAACTATGAAAGGATCTGTCAAAGTGGAGCAGGTACTTGCTGTGTTCATATTCTAGTTTACACATTACACATATTCCACTGCAACATCTCAAACTCTACTAAAACCATTGCATCCTTGAGCTTTATATTTCATACAATGTTATGACTTAAGATATGGCACTTCACCAAGTTCAGCATTATCACCTATCTTTATAAATGAACATTTACACACACACACAGAGATGTTTATGTGTTTAAAGCAGTCACATTTATTGGCCTCTTCTATGCACATTTACTAAACTGGCAAACGGTTTCAGAGACATTTTACAATGGGACTTTCCACAAAATTTACTAAAAAATAAATACAAGACTCAAAGTGTTGAACAGATCAAAAATATACAAAAGCTTAATGTAAACTTTGAAAACATTTTACATAAGAAACACCCTGGAAACGATTTTAAAAGGTATTCTATTTACACATTTGTACAAAAAAACAATGAAAAACTCAAATCATTTTAGTTGCTTGAAGTCTTCAGTCTAGTACCAGAAGAGACGTCACGTAACTGTGTGTGTTCAGTACAGCA
Organism: Carassius auratus; assembly: GCF_003368295.1. NCBI lineage: Eukaryota > Metazoa > Chordata > Actinopteri > Cypriniformes > Cyprinidae > Carassius > Carassius auratus. The sequence goes on along the minus strand of NW_020523671.1, from coordinate 86,383 downwards.
AGTGTTTGTCCAACTCTGAAATCCTTTGAAAGACAATGTGAAACCCTTCACAACATACTAAACATCAGTGCAACTTTTAAGGTTAGACTTTACAATGTTAGAATGGTAGCTTAGAAAATCATTTACCTCTGTCTTGGAGATGGATAGTGAAAGTCTTCACCTCCTTTTAGATTCGCAACAAATTAAGATCGCACAGGTTTGTAAATGTGTGTTTTCCCCTTTGTCGAACAAAGCTAGTTAGTTGTTAGGACAGCTCAAATACCTGGTCTAGTAAATAATCCAAAGACTAAATCTCACCAAGCAAGGTAAATTGCAAATACACCAGAAGGTCAATGGTAAAAAAGGAGAAAAATGCCAAATACGTCACTGGACACCATTAGGTTTCAAGGGATTGTTAACAGAGTAGCTTATGCAATTAATGTATGTTATATTATTTATAAGTGGTTTTATTTTCTGCATTAAATTCATCTGTCTTTTAAAACCAGTGTTTTCCCGCTAAAGCTTTACCTCTGAAAAGAAAAAAACATAAGTCCATAAATAAATCTGCAGTCATTAATTTATCAAAGCCCAATATTTCATAAAAGCCAGCAAGATACTAATAATTATTTTCGCTTTAGTACCAAAATGAAAAACATGAGGTGGCTCTTGGAAACACATTTTAAAAAAGAAGCTGAGAAAAACGATAACCAAAGGAGTAGTGCAAGTCCTTGTTTTTTCATCTGTCCTTTGCAACCTTTTCTACAACCTCTTTTCTTTGATTTGCATCCGTTTCAGCACATCCTCGCACACACAGATGTATTTGTTACTCCAGCAAAAGAAAATCTTTATATATCTATCATGACGTAAACCCTCTTACTTCAGACTTGCTCTGTCTCTCAATCTGACGTGACTCTACACCTCTGTAGTCTTTCTTTGGATATTGTACTGTCTGTGCAACAAACAGCAACAGCATTGAGAAAAAAATATGTTCTCCATAAGTTTCAAGGACTATACCCAACTTTAAGTCCTTCTCAAAACTTTCCTCATTGCCCTATCAACATCACAAATTCAAACCCAAAGCAACACAAACTGCAAAAGCCTCCTGACCAAAACACTTCCACGACACCTTTCTAAAAACTTCTACTTATCCTTCTACAATATTATTCTGCCATAGTCTGTTTACTAAATATACATGTTTTGAAAAAGTTTGTCAAGAGTGTTTTAATCAGATTTTGAAAATGGTGTACCAATATTGGCTCCTCTCTAAACTTTTATTGCATGCAGTTCATTTGATCTATTACAGTGAATTATATAAAAGCTACAACTACTGCGGTAGAGGATAATTTCAAGTTGGCTGCAAAGTTATTAAACCTGCTGTGTGAGTCAGTGATCAATAACAAAAAATCACTTCACAAATGAGCAGAATCATTAATATATCAGAAATTACTGGTACAGTATTCACAGAATACATTTAGTGCACGTGTCATAGCTGTTGTTGTTTTTCTGAATATTTTGATATAGAAACAATGGGTTGATTTTTTTTTTTAAGAAATGTGATTTAAAAAAGCTAATTATTGAATGAAAGGGCTGTGATGAATTGCAGCATTGCTTTACGATTATTAGACGTTGCATTAAAAAGCTCAATATCTTAAAAATTCCAAAGAAGGACACAATTTGCCGGAGTCTATTACTTTATTCTCATTAAAAATACATTTTCTTTTTAAATAATAGTCTATATATAGATATTTTTTTTCACGTCACTTTTTCTTTTGTGGCATTTATGTACGAATTCTTTAAAATGTCTGACATTTTACCAAAAGGAGTGCAAAATAGTGGTTGGCCATCAGAATATTCCAACAAAGCTACATTTCTTGCCCAGTAAGATCCAGTTACAGGCTAACTCAAAAGTTCTTAGCCCATTTATGCTACAGCTAACTATACAAAAGGCCACTCTTTGATTGTCCCAAGCTGTCTGCCATGAAAAGTTTGTGTTTAAGGTACAATAAAGATTTTCCCTTCTTTTAAAACCATCTGGACCCATTTTCACATTTACTGTAGTACAGTACTGTTTTTATCTTTCTAGACAATGCTAAATGTGTGTGACAAACAACATCTGCAATTGATTCACTGTGAATAATTACAAAGTGATGGTTTTTTTATGTAGTTTTCTCCACTCTCATTCTAAAATGAAAATGATACACAAAGTGTTCAAATAAAATAAATATGCTCATGGACGTTATTGGAACACCACTACTGAAAATTATCAGAATGTTTTGTTCTTCTTGATACAAAAGAGTAGAGACACTACGTAGTTTGTTTACAGTCTTAAGAACAGAATTGAGTATGCCAAGTGCCCAAAATTATTGACTTAATGTCAAGAATGTGTATAGACTGATGCTAAAAGTCAAAGATTCATTTTTCAGGAGGAACGGTCATCATGTGGGCTTCCATCAGAGTTTTCTGTTTCCCCTTCTGATATAGCCTGCATGGGGGCATTGTACAGCCGACTGCGTGTACTGTAGCGGCTGCTATTTGCAGCTGGTGGCATCCTTGACCGGCCTTGTCTAGTTGAGGCAGATGTGGGAAAAGCTTTTGTGGAAAAGCCCTCAGCATAAGATTTTGGAAAGGGGCTGGGAATTTGCTCGGGAGTTCCTTCTGGAAGTTGCTGTTGTAAAGGAGAGAGTGGCTCCTCAAATGGTCTAGAACCCTCCATCAGGAGCTCACCGGGGCTTTTGGTTGCAATGGGACTCTTTAAGATCTCTATAGCTGACATGCGATAACTGGAGTCGGAGCGACTTCCCTTTTTCAGCAGCAGCAATTTGAACTCTTCATTCGAGGTACTGGACTTTTTGGCACTCCTATAAATTGGACCTGGGGTTCTCTGGGCCACAGTATGAGTAGATGGACTTACAGGCATGTTTGGGGTGCTTGGCGAGGTTGCAGGATTAGTAGCAGAGCCATTCCCAGAAACAATGGCTGAACGGTTCCGCACTGACATTTCTCCAGAATCTTTCCTGCCCAGCATTTTTCGTTTTGACCTGAGATTGCAAAACACAAAACAAGAGACAATAAGCATTTTGTGATTTTCAGTACTTTTTCAGATGATCAATATATCAAAATATATATACCATATACATACCATAATAATAAAAAATATACCAGATAAACTTGAAACACACCTGTGAATCATGGCAAAGAGATCCTCTGTTGTGCGACTTTTACTTGGTGAAAGAAAAACGCTATCATCCTCGGTTTTGGATTCATCTGTTAGCGGGGACAGAGTCGGATCGCTTGGTGTGGACTCTGAAATAGAAACTTTGGAACTCATTCTAATTCAACATTTCTAAATCATTACACAACATGGAAGCTAGTTTACATAGTAAAAGAAATATTACACAAATATACCTCTGCTAAAATAGTCCTCCGTGTCTGGTGTTGACCCTTCCTCTGCATATTCCTGTGAGGCACTTCTGGTTGGAACATCTGATGTTACAGATTCTTCTCCAGCACCACTGATTGGATAAGCTTGCAATGTCTCTGATCTTTGCTTGACAATATCAGGCACTTGGTCAAGACTCTCTGACCTTTTTGCTAGACCATTTTGACCAGGGCTTCCCTCATTTGGCTGAGATTTCAATGGGCGAATTTGCTCCACTTCCAGAACACTCTGGGCAAAAAAATTATTTGAGGTGCTCCCCTTTTCCTCAACTTCTCGACAATTCTCAAATGTCCCTTCATCCATATTCAACTGCTCAGATTGGGCCTTAAAAGCAGTCATGCTCCAAAGAGGTGATGGGGCTAATCGGTCATATCTATTTCTTGCACCAAAATGGCTTGCTAGTCCATCTACTGGGGTAAACAGTGATTCACAATCATCCTGAGAGGAGGTTTCTGTGAGAAGGGGTCTATAGGGTGGAGGCTTCCTAGTTTCATTGGGTTTATTCTGAGTAGGTGGGGTAATGATAGTCACAGTGGGACACTTAGGTCTAGTGGAAATATCAGTTATAGGTTGATCGTGGCTCCCTTCTCCAGATTTGACAACTGAACGTAGCTGAACTGAACGAAGCACCGTAGGAGTGATGGCCAATGGACCAGTGACTGCCAGCTCATCACTTGAAACCGAAGTTGCCAGATTCTCACTCTTGGTTTCTGCTTTTTTGCTCTGCTGGAGGATGTGCATATGTTTATTGTGAATTGAAGGCTTGCTGACATTGGAAAGGGCACTTAGGTCAAGGTGGGAGGGGGGTGTGATAGGTAATTCCAAGTCCCTTTTGGATGAGTTTTGCTGTAAAGAAGCAAGTGAGGACTTCCTCTCTGGGACTTTGGGTTTCCTTTTCCCAACATTAGGTGACTTTGGGTGAGTGTTTGGGAAGAAAGCCAGTGGAAGAGAAGATGTTGGTGTCTCTGACTGGCTTGAGTAGCCACTGGAAGGTGATGCTAGACCTACCAGCTTTTCTGGTGAAGGCAATCTAAATTCACTTTCCATTGATGGTAGTGAAGGAGTGGTGGCCCTAGATCCTGACTGGGAAGTCTGGGATTCAGAGCTCTCATGTGACTTGATGCATTCGATGACAGTGGTACCCGTAGCTGTGCTGGAATTTGACAATGATCTGTAAGGATCATTGGATTTCAAGTCATTAAGAAGCCAGAGATCTGCATAGTCTGACTGGACAGCTCCCTCTTCCTTGAAGGAATGTGTTTCTGTGGAGCCAAACAAAACAACTTCTGGTATCTTTGTAGAACTGTTAACACCCCAAGCACCCAGTGGATCCTCACTCTCCAGCTGACTCGAGGAGCCTCCATCTAACCCCACATGCTGCGTTCTATCACCGGAAGACATAGATTTGTTCAGACGACCAGTAATCTTTGGTTCATTCTTGTCAGATGCAGGTCCAACATGGCTGCTTATTTTCTTCAAGGATGAGTTACGTTTTGGTGGGAATGGCTTCACCTTTGGTTTCCTTAGAGAGAGACTGCGTCTCCCAAGTGTGTTTGTTTGATATCCATATTCTGCCTGCTGCTGGTCTACAGATGCATAGTTATATGTGAAGCTTTTGCTACCTTTAAGACCACAGTCAAAGTGCATGGAGGTAAAGTAGCCCTCGGCATCTACAGAAAAGTGTGAGGTGGTGTCAGCCTTTTCAGAAGGTGGCCTATCTATTAAACTTTCAAAAGTGGCTATGCTGGCAAAACTGGGACATTCTAGGATATTATCTGCCCTAGAGTGCTCAGGACTGAAGTCAGGGCGGCAAGGCATGTTGTGCCTGTATTGTGGATAGCTCCACTCACCCTCACTAGCAGTGGAAGTGAATGAACCTGTCCTATGGCTATGGAGGCCTTGTGATCGGTCTCCAGGATATGGATCAATAATGAAGCCTGTAGAATCATCATTAGTATTGGTAGCTGCATTCAATGATAGTTCTGAATCACAGTGGGATGATCCGGTGAGGGGGGGTGAGGCTGCAGGTGGAATGGTCTCTGATGTCTGGGAGGGACATGTAGAACTACTGCCACTCCAATTGCCACTTGACGACTGGTGATCCTCTTTGTGGTCCATCTGACTAGTCAGCATGCCAGCATTTGAAACGGAGTGAATGGGGCTACTGAATGTATCAGAACTGGAAGAAATCTCACAGCTACCCATGTCAGCTTTCCGAGGCAGATGGGATTGACCCCTCTCCATCCAGTCATGCTCTGTATTTCTAGCATGCTGCTTGAATTTCAAACTGTTATGCTGACCCTCTGGGATTGCCTGGTCATCAGTGCTTTCTTCATCATCTTTTAGAATATGTTCCCCTGGGACTGGAAGGAAGTCCTCTGACTCAAACGGGGAAAGTTCTTCCTCGTCCTCCTCCTCATCATCCTCATCACTGAGATCATGACCTTCATCCAACAGTCGCCCTCCCTCACGCGGGAGACTTCGGGAACGCAGACGGGAGCCTACTGAAGCGGTGAACATTGTGTCAGAGTTGTCAGGCAGAGAAGATATGTTGCCCGTGGAATGGGACAGTGACACAGTCACGCCCTGTCCCCTTTGTGCTCTGATCCGTCTACATGAGGGTGCAGCCCCAACAGTCAGGAATTCTTCTGTCTGGCAACCAGAGTCCTTGGTGAGTCGAGAAAGCGTGAGATCCTCTTGGAAAATTTCAGGGCTGGTGTGGACTATCAAGGTACGTTCTCTGGCCACTGGAGACTCATCAGAATCTAAAAAGTGATGAAAGATTTTTTTTCAGTAATAAATTTATGTTTTCTACATACCATTTACTCTTATTATATGCATTGTTCTATACTGTAAATAAACAAGTAATGAAAACCTAAAGTGTAATAGGAGAATGTTACAGCTTCACACACCAAAATCCTGCTGCACTCGTCTGGGAATGCCAGTGATCGTTTTCCGTCTCCTTAGCTTCCTTCGCCGTTGTAGCACTGATTGCGAATGGACTAATGAGCAGCGCACACTGGCCTCTCTGTCGAACCCAACCCCTGCAAAGAGCACCAGACATGTGAGAGGCTGTTGGGTGCAAGCCACTTTTTTCTACTTATCCCTCCCGTTTCTCACTCATAAACCACTGATATTTTCATGCTAAATATGATATTTTAGTCATAATAATTATAAGCTCTTTTAATGAAATAAAATGTGTTTTAATATTATTTAACAATATTATATATATAGTATTTAAAACTATTTAAAATGTTATATATTTACTATAATATCTTATAATGTATAACAGTACTTTCACATACTGCATCACATATAAAAAAAAGTCTGACTTTTTACACAAGTTATGCATCATTATACAAGGTTAACAACACATCTCAGAAGAAAAAAAAAAGAGCATTAAAAAATAATAAATGCAACACAAAAAGATGGTTTCCAGTCATGGTAAAATATTTAAACAGACACAAAAATACATCAGACAGTATGCAATTTCATGCAAGGTGAAAGGAGCAACAGATTCAGGACATCAGAACAGATAAAAACAGGGTTGAAAATGGGAGTATAACTATCCTACCCGACCCCAGCCTCACTCGCTATACTGCAGTCTGCTCTAGTTGTTTTGATGTTTGTCCAGTGTCATGCATCATGACTCTCATGTGATTGCAGGCTTGGCCCTTTGAGCACCAATTATACCACTGTGCCCATGATGTGCAATTTCCAGTCAACACTGTCTTTGACTCAATCCTTGCTGACACCCACCTCAAAAATCCTGTTCCAGTCAAGCCTGGAGTAGATATAGTTGGCCTCTTTGTAATTCTAATGCAACTGATTAGCATGCACAAAACGCTTTCTTGACTCTTTGCATTTCTTGGCACAAAGTAAGTTCCCACGACAACTAAGAGCTTTTTTGTTTCAAATTTCATGACTTGAGGATTTAACCTACTTTCCAGTGTTTCTAATGCTGTTATTATTCTAATGGCTGATTCTTGTGTGTGTGATTCATGTTTCATCTATGTTCAAACATTAATCACATGTCATGGAATAAAGAGGATCTGATCATGGCCTTATTCAACCTTCAACTAACAGCAATAAACAGTGGAGCAGCCCATGCTCTTTTTTTATTGCCTTGAAACGCTTTGTCTTTCAAGCAGTTTGCTGACATGTTTTGTGGAAATTAGAGAAAGGTCTAAAAGTCTAAAATCGCAATTATAATTTGCCTTTTAAAACTACTTACTACTTACTATTTTTTTAAATACTTACAAAAAAACAAAAAACAAACATTTACTTTAGCCTCATATGTTTCAGGATTACTAACTGTTCATTTTTTAAGTTTGTAACCACTTAGTGCTAACTTATAGTAGCATGGGCTAGTAATGTGAATATCAAAACTGCTTTTTTCATTAAATTAGAAAGCTACAAAAGCCAAAATAAAAGAGTTAATATGGCTGAGATGGCAACCCCTTCTCTCTCTCTCTCTCTCTCTCTCTCCACACATTGTTCTAGATGGAGATGGTTAGGAATGAAGTGGCACTGATACTGAAGGGGAAAACTTAATGGACATGTAAAAAGATCTCTCACTTAGGAAAGCTGATATCGCTGAGGGGGAAGTAGCATTGGCGCCCTCCTCTGAAAACAATACACGCAAAATTCAGCATTCTCACAAGGTAATCTCTCTGTTCACTGATGCCAGAGGAGAATTTTGGTCAAGATGCTGATGCTCTCAGTTAGATTTGCATGGTATGCAACATACAACATAGACTGTTCGGTAACATTTTATAATAACTTTCATTAATAAATCCTTAACAAACATTATAGAATGCTTAACGTGTCATAAGTTAATATTTATTAACATAGCTAGAAATATGAGATAATGTGCTTGCTAATCTAATGCATGTAATCTAAAATGATATGGTGCTATGAACTACCATTTAAGTGTCATAGTACTGACTCAGCATGCATTATCAACAGCAAACACTAGGGGGCTTTTACCTGTTACGTTAATGGGAACGATGCATGAGGTGATGACTTGAGAGTCCGTCTTCATCTTCTCTTCTGGCGTGGGCAGTGGTAAGATTCCAGCCCAGTTGGTCTGTTTGTCCAGCGTTGAGGGCACGTTTGGGATTGGGCACTTCGGCCAGTGGCCCAGAGCCACCACCTCTGAATCTGAATCTACTGGAGGAACAACCTAGAAGAACATGATTACGGTGAAGAATATGAGGTTAGTGAGGTTGGGAAAACTCTTATAGATGTATCTAACAAATCAATGATGGTTTCACTTGCTTTAATCTTTAAAACTCTATGAATTCACTTGATAATTGCTTCTAAGTTTATTTATTTACAATTGAAACAGGAAGTTGGGCCTTTTTTTGTATAAATAGTCACAGTCATGATTTGACTTCAGTGGTTACAGAAAATGGACTAAAATTTGAGAATGTCAATATTGCTTTTGGCACATTTTATCCTGAAAAAGAAGACTAAATTTTCAACGCATATGAATACTTAAATTAAGCTTTTAGCATTGTGCTTGCATACATTATACTGTTGATGACTTCAGTGTTAAGAGATATAGAATAAAACCTGGTCTGTGGAAATACTGGAATAACATAATTCATTTTTTAGTTGTGAAAGCTACATGCACATGCATAAAGAAGCATTGAAACATGCGAAGCAAATGCCAATGGAGATGCATTAATGTACAGTTTCACGAAAAAAGTTAGAAATGAAACAATAGCATATCTACATGACGCAAACAACACAATGCAAGTTCAATTCCTACTTTTCAGCTGCCATCCACTGCACCAGTTTGTTACACTTGCGAAATCCTGTCAGATAGTTAGCAGTTAATCTAATCAGTTAACTTACCTTATGGAGTTTAAAGAGTGTTAACTAAAGAGGTTTGGAGTGTTTAGTGGCTGTCACCCAGACATATATGAACATGCACAGTGTTAAAGCGAGCTGTGATATTGAGTCTTTGTGTGTCCCTTTACCAGTCAGCCAATGAGGATCCCACAAAAACAGCAGCCAAAAAAAAAAAATTGTTACCACGGAAACTTCTCTAAAAACCAGGAGGACGAAAGGAAAGACTGAAGCACCACAAAAACAGACGGACAGAATCAAAGGGAGTTTATGACCGTTTTGTTTGCCCGCGCTGAAATGAGGGGCAAGGGGTGAAGTGGAGTTTTGGAAAACACAGGATCAAAGCAGAAAAAAGAAAAGAAAAAAAGGAGTGTATGGGGCAAAAATGAGCAGGAGAGGAGGGGGCTGGGACAGAGCCAAATGTGACGGTTTGATTTCTCCCTCTGGCTCATGTTCAAAAACTATTTTGATTAGCAAAGACACAGACATCAGAGGAAGGAAAGAATGCCATTCATGAAGTTCTACACCAGAAAGAGAGAAACGTAGAGTGTAAAGGAGCACGAGGAAACCAGAGCAAGTGAAACTTATAGTATGTCTACAAGACCTGTGTCTACGGTCCAAAACAGAACTTTTGGCAATCTTGCAATAGCCAATAAAAAAAATACAAATAAATAAATAATTATAAAATATAATAATAATAATAGCACTTCATATATTAAGATTTAATTTGTTAACATCACTTAATTTAACATGGACATTAATGTACTATGAACTATGATAACATAATACAAATAATATATTTATAAAAGATTAACAAATGCTATATATATATATATATATATATATATATATATATATTACAATTATACGGGACAAGACAATATTTATCATAAAATTGCACAAAAATATGATTTTGTTCCTCATATTTTCATTTCTATGGCTTAATGTGAGGAATATCCAATCTATTCAATTATAATGTGTCATTAAATTAATTTCTGGAAGAAAATAAAGCATCTGATGACAAAAGTGTATGCACAACAGCTGGTAACTTTTAAAGAAACAAAGCTAATTTTTGTTTTACACTAATTGTGGGCCTTGTATATGCCCTAAAATGAATCAGAGAAGACAGATAACAGCAAGTGTGAGTTTGAGAGAATATTTTGACTACAGAGTGTCTCTGTCCGTATGTTCACTCTCTAAAGCATCTATCGTGGAGCCAGGCACTCAGGGAGGGGTTTGTGAGTAAGCCAGTGCCAGGAGTTGATGGTCAATTCTTTTTTTCTGACACACACACACACACACACACACACACACACAGTCAGACAGCAGCTCTACCCTGGAAACCCTGTCATTAGGAAACCTCAGCCTTGCGCACTTCCGTGAGTGTAAGTTTCCCGTAGACATTCCTCACATAGTCTTTGAGGAGTTTAATTCTGGAGAAGCTATGAGAAGGGCAGTGTTTTATTAGATTGTCCAAGTGCTGATTTTTACAGCATTACCGGTGTCAGAAACGAGGCAAAAGATAATGAAGAGAACTCAAACTTACTTGGATTTGCTAAATCATGGAAACAACTTTATATATGTTATTAACAAAATAGATCAAATTTAGACATTTTATTTGACATATATGGATGACAGGCTGCATGCTTTTATCTGCATATTTTTTTTTTTTATGTTTCTAAAAGAAGTCTCTTATGTTCACCAATGTGACATTTATTTGACCAAAAATAAAGTAAGAACAATATCATGAAATATTATAACAACTTAAAATATCTGTTTTCTATTTGAATACATTTTAAAATATTAATTAAACAGCAATTTATTCTTTCGATGCAAAGTTTTTCAGGATTCTATTATGAATAGAAGGATAGTCAATAAAAACAGTGGTTTTGAATGTTAGTGTATGCTAAAGGTCAGAAATGCCCCTGAAAATCAGTTCACACACATTTTCCATCATTCAGATTTGCACATTTTGATGTTGGTATATCCAGATGAAAGTTCTGTAGATGTTAGAAGCTTATAGCATCAGAAGAAAAGTTTCAAAGAATTCTAGATGTTAGACAAACACAAAAGAGCCCTGTTAAGATTTGGTTTACTTTCAGAATCTGATTAAACATTTATAATAAAACAACTTTAACACTGTCATGTCTTGAAGATTCTACCAAACCAAATCTGATTTATGAAAGGCTTTTGATAATGCACTGATCTGGAAACCCTTTTGGCCTCATCCCATGATTACGATTTGATTAGAGATGTAAAACTGTTTCCAAATCAGCGTGAATGTAGGATTTAGGAGATGTTTGGGGGGTAAAATACCTTTCTGCTCCACGGGGAAAAATGACAACACTCGGTAGGGGAGGAGGACCGGGTGCTTTGGAACTACAACACATACAAACACAAGGATGGACATATGAATATGAGGATGAATATGAACACAGCTATGAACACAATGAGGGTGCATCTGCTTGCTTAAAGAACAGACGTGATTCATTTATTACATAGACTTAGAGCATAGATTTAGGTGATTATATATAATCAAGAAGTTGACCTCAATTCTGCATGGCAGAAACATTTACAACACCCAATTCACATACAGAGTTATTATTATGTATTCTGAACTGACAGTTTGACCAGAAGTGACAATTTCAAGATAGAATGCTTTAATGTAGGATTTTTTTTCTTAAAAATAAACAGTTTTTCTAAAGATGTTAACTGACAGACTGGAGTGGTGTGGATGTTTTTAACAGCTGTTTGGACTCTCCAAATGGTGAGCAAGTTATGTAATGCTAAATTTCAGTCTCCTAATGAAGAAAAAAAAAACTCATCTACATCTTGGACGACCTGGGGGTGAGTACACTTCCAGCAAATGTTCATTTTTGGCTGAACTGTTCCTTTAAGTCACGGTGTACTGTAAAGATTTAGAATCCAATGCAACTGAATGAACTCTTGTCAGCATCCCATGAACATCCTGAAATAAATCATGTTATTATAGGAGGTTTAACAAAAAAATGAAGGTTGTTTGTCCACATGGCTGCATGGTTGGCTGCAAAAGAGGAGTTATTTTCATAATGACTGGCCTGGCACAAATAAATGCTTAATGTCCTTAAAGGAAGACATCTAGAGAGACACTCCCCGTTTTCTTTTAGATCAGCTGGATCAAAATAATCATTAAATAATCATTTGACTGAAATGATTACTTTTGCAAGGGTAAAGCAAATAAAAAAAGAGAGAGAAACTGGTAACTTGGCTAATATAGTTGTTTACCTGCATCTACTTTATTCACAATGAATCATATTCACAGACTATGAGACTGAAAGTGAATAAATCTCAATCTAAAACATCATGATTTTATGAACATCAGTGCAAAGAAAAGTAAAAATCATCTCTAAATTACTGTTAAGTACATGCATGTTGATAACATGTTTTGCAAGGAAGCAAAGAAGTGTGCTTAATTGTATTGAATGTGCACTTGTAGTGTAAAATCCTAAAAGTATATTTCTAAGCAGCCGTACTTGCAGAAAATATAATATTAATGAAGTAAAAGTGTACTTATAATAAGTTTACTTAAAGACTACACTTTCATATATTTCTTATAACACTTGAGTACTTTTAAAAAGGGAACCTTCTAATAGCAAGTGAAAATATTTAATTAAAAGTACTTTTTAAATCTTCATGTTTTAATAATCTTTTTATGGTAACACTGATTAGGGACCAATTTGCATTACTATCTAGTTGCTTATTAGCATGCAATATACTAGTATATTGGCAGCTTTTTTGCATCCCTAATCCTACCCAATACCTAAGCCTAACAACTACCTTATGAACTATTTAACTATAAGCAGTAATAAGGACTTTATTGAGGCAAAAGTTGTAGTTAATAGTTAATTAATAGTGAGAACTGGACCTTAAAATAAAGTGGGACCCTTTTTATTGTGCATTTATGAAGTGCACATTTTAATGTGTTGACTAACGTAGTAAAGCACAGGTAATGTACTTTATTATAATTTTAACTGTAGTTTGTTATTCAGTATTACATTTAATCTGTTAACTGTCTGTCTTTTTTATTACCTTTTATTCCTATCACATATTTTAGTAATCATTCTAAATTAGTTACCATTCAAATCTTAAACACTCAAAATTCATCATGTGAAAAACACTTCAAAATAGTACATTAGAATATTTTAGTAGGCCCCTCCCCCTAGTGGGTAGTGTCAAGTATTACAATATTTACTGGAGTATTTTATAAACAAAACAAAATAATATTGGGACAGAAATGTAAAAAAGTAAGGTTTGTGACAGTAAAATGCATTTTAAAAGTTTAGTTTAGTTTGGGTGCCACCTGGTGACTATTTTTGGTATAGTGCCTAAACAAAATCTCAAAGGACCCTCAATTTTGGAGAGATCAACTTCAAATTTGGAACATAAATTAATTAGAACTTCTGCCTTTGATTTTTTAAAAATATTTTGTTAAATATTTATTTTATAAAAAAAAAATAAACATTTTTAGTACAGTACATTTTCTTTACAGTAAACTTACATTTATTTTACACTTTCATTTTTTTGAAATGCCAACCTTAGGTCTGTCTTCCAAAGCATTTATGAATTACAACCATTTAAGTTTGTGCATTTTCATGTCTATGTTCAGAAAGGGGGGTGACTCTTAGGAGGTTTATATAATAATTCAAATTAAATGTACTAAATTGCAATTTCATCATTACAAATGTGACCATGGATCATAAAACAGACTTAAGTCGCTGGGGTATATTTTTAGCAATAGCCAAGAAAACATTGTATGTGTCAATATTATCGATTTTTCTTTTATACCAAAAATCATTAGGATATTAAGTAAAGATCATGTTCCATGAAGATATTTAGGAAATTTCCTGCTGTAAATACAGTCTTGTTCAAAATAATAGCAGTACAATGTGACTAACCAGAATAATCAAGGTTTTTAGTATATTTTTTATTGCTACGTGGCAAACAAGTTACCAGTAGGTTCAGTAGATTGTCAGAAAACAAACAAGACCCAGCATTCATGATATGCACGCTCTTAAGGCTGTGCAATTGGGCAATTAGTTGAAAGGGGTGTGTTCAAAAAAATAGCAGTGTCTACCTTTGACTGTACAAACTCAAAACTATTTTGTACAAACATTTTTTTTTTCTGGGATTTAGCAATCCTGTGAATCACTAAACTAATATTTAGTTGTATGACCACAGTTTTTTAAAACTGCTTGACATCTGTGTGGCATGGAGTCAACCAACTTGTGGCACCTCTCAGCTGACATTCCACTCCATGATTCTTTAACAACATTCCACAATTCATTCACATTTCTTGGTTTTGCTTCAGAAACAGCATTTTTGATATCACCCCACAAGTTCTCAATTGGATTAAGGTCTGGAGATTGGGCTGGCCACTCCATAACATTAATTTTGTTGGTTTGGAACCAAGACTTTGCCCTTTTACTAGTGTGTTTTGGGTCATTGTCTTGTTGAAACAACCATTTCAAGGGCATGTCCTCTTCAGCATAGGGCAACATGACCTCTTCAAGTATTTTAACATATGCAAACTGATCCATGATCCCTGGTATGCGATAAATAGGCCCAACACCATAGTAGGAGAAACATGCCCATATCATGATGCTTGCACCTCCATGCTTCACTGTCTTCACTGTGTACTGTGGCTTGAATTCAGAGTTTGGGGGTCATCTCACAAACTGCCTGTGGCCCTTGGACCCAAAAAGAACAATTTTACTCTCATCAGTCCACAAAATGTTCCTCCATTTCTCTTTAGGCCAGTTGATGTGTTCTTTGGCAAATTGTAACCTCTTCTGCACATGCCTTTTTTTTAAAAGAGGGACTTTGCGGGGGATTCTTGAAAATAGATTAGCTTCACACAGACGTCTTCTAACTGTCACAGTACTTACAGGTAACTCCAGACTGTCTTTGATCATCCTGGAGGTGATCATTGGCTGAGCCTTTGCCATTCTGGTTATTCTTCTATCCATTTTGATGGTTGTCTTCCGTTTTCTTCCACGTCTCTCTGGTTTTGCTCTCCATTTTAAGGCATTGGAGATCATTTTAGCTGAACAGCCTATCATTTTTTGCACCTCTTTATAGGTTTTCCCCTCTCTAATCAACTTTTTAATCAAAGTACGCTGTTCTTCTGAACAATGTCTTGAACGACCCATTTTCCTCAGCTTTCAAATGCATGTTCAACAAGTGTTGGCTTCATCCTTAAATAGGGGCCACCTGATTCACACCTGTTTCTTCACAAAATTGATGACCTCAGTGATTGAATGCCACACTGCTATTTTTTTGAACACACCCCTTTCAACTAATTCAACTAATTGCCCAATTGCACAGCCTTAAGAGCGTGCATATCATGAATGCTGGGTCTTGTTTGTTTTCTGAGAATCTACTGAACCTACTGGTAACTTGTTTGCCACGTAGCAATAAAAGAATATACGAAAAACCTTGATTATTCTGGTTAGTCACATTGTACTGCTATTATTTTGAACAAGACTGTATATCAAAACGTAATATCTGATTACTAATATGCATTGCTAAGAACTTAATTTGGTCAACTTTAAAGGCAATTTTTTCAGTATTTAGATTTATCCAGATTTTCATAGTTGTATCTCAGCCAAATATTGTCCTATCCTAATATACCATACATAAATGGAAAGCTTGTTTATGATATCTCAACTTCAAAATCTGAATTTTCATGGTTTTGTGGTCCAGTGTTACAAATATGTATTTATATATATGTAAGTGTCTAAAACATTACATTCAGTTTGCATTCAATTATATGCTTTTAACGAATATTATTTGTGTAATAAGTACCTCTTGAAAAGCATGCTAAGTGTACTACTTTTTCACAAGACAAAACTATAAAAATAAAGGAAAACAAGGATGGATTCATTCAGCTAAAGTCAAAGATGTCCATGCAGTGCAGCGGGTCAGACGAGGTTTAGTTTGACACACGGACGTGTGTTTACCTGTGCTTGTGTTGTCTGAGTTTCTATGTCTCTCTCTGTCCTTTCCTAAACACATAGACACACTCTGTCACAACACTACATCTGTAGTGTCTACAGGAAAAGTCTCTAGATCAGAGCTCCAGTAATACACATAGGATGTTTACCGTGCTGAGGTGTCTCTCTCTCTGCTGGCGTCTGCAGTGCATGCTGGGCGATGGGTAGGTGGGCATGGGCGGAGCCATGGAGATGGAAATGGTCACCCTGCGCTCTCTCTCGCTGACCTCCTGCCTCTGCTGCTGGTCTGATGAGTAGAGAAATCCGTCAGTTCTGTCTATCGGTTAGACACAGGTTTTAGGAATAAATCATGTCTGGAGCTGGACGAGTTACACTGACGTTGCATACTTTCAGTTGGGGTTAGTTCAAATCACTAACCTTAACTGAGAGCAATATAATAACAGTGATGCCTGCAAGCACCACTAGCATTTAGAAATAGCATATTGTGAGTTATATGAAATCATCATCATAATAAATCATAATAATGATGTTTATCTTTGTCCTTTTTTCATTTGGTTTACTTTTGGTTCTTTTTGGTTTTTACATTTTGATATTTTTAATTGATGTGTAAAGTGGAGATTTAAAGACTGAATTATTTAATGTATCATAGCTTGTGGAATTTTTTTTGTCATTTGACATTCTTTTGCTGTTTTTCTCACTTTGCTTATGTGCATTACACATACATTCTGTTTTAAGAATTTACATTTTCATATTATTATTATTATTATTATAGTTTTAATAGTTATATCCTGTCATTGACAGTGTTAAATTAAAATGAAATCTAAAACTATTATATAACTTACATAAAATAGAAAAATGAAATGAAAGGAAAATATATAAAATTTTTATCAAAACTATAATTGTAAATAATATATATATATATATATATATATATATATATATATATATATATATATATATATATATATATAAAATTGTGATAAAAAACACTTAAAATTACAAAAGTAAAATTCTATATAATATTATAATTATATATATAATTATATGAACATAATACCCTGTCAGTTATAGTGTTGTTATTGTTGACTAAAACTGTAAAAAAATAGATATTTTTTTAAATAAAGATGAAATTAAATAAAATATAAATATTAGATTAAAGAAACAAACTTAATCTTAAAGGTTAAAAGATAAAAGATATCTTAAAATATAAAACAAATTGAAATATTGCTGTAGTAAACAACTGAAATAAAATACGATTAAGCACTGAAATTACTAACATTAAAACGGAAATAAAAATAAACTAAAGCCATGTATAACTATTAAAAAACTACACTAATAAAAATGAAAAACAAAGCACTTACCTGTCATTTACAGTGTTGTCATTGTTAACAAATTAAAACTAATAAAAAATACTTCCCTGAAATGAAAACATTGAAATTAAATTAAGTTAAAATAAAAATAAATATCTGATTAAAAAAATAGTATTTTTTCCTTGGCAGCTTATTGAAATAAAATATATATAAGTACTAAATTACTACAACTAAAACAGAAAAAAAAGCAAACGTAACTTTTTTTTTTTTTTTTTAAGAAATACTATAACAGTATGTAAATAATACTAAAATAACACTGGTCTTTTAGTTTAGAACAAATCAGATTATTTAGATTTGATGTTTCCATCTTCCTCCTCTAGAGGGCAGTGTTCACTGCCAATGAATGGAGGATCTTGGCTCGCGCGAACAACTTTACTGTGATGACCACAGAAGGAGTTCGTTCACTGATTGATAACTGATCAGTTTTGATGTGTACACGTGTCTAACCTCTGTACAGCGCCCGCAGGCTCTGTTTGGCGTTTCGATGCAGCTCTTCCACGCACGCGGGCCGAGTGGACGGCAGGAACACATTCCTCTGCAGGTGCCATGGAGCCTGATAATGTCCACTCAGCTTGCTCTCAATGTCCAGATTAGATAACGCTGCAGATAAAATACAAAAACATAATGTGTTAATCAGTATCTATATATTTTATCACTTATGTTGACATCTTTAAGACACAAACTGTTTTCCAGAAAAAAAATTAAACCTACATTCTTAGTCCAGAAAACATATTTTAGTACAAACCTCACTAAATTTTGTTAGATATATGTTTCATCACACCTCCTCTTGGTTGTATAAGCTTTACCAAGATAATCTGCGAAACAATATTCTCTGGTTAAGAATGTGGACCAAGTCTCTCAGAATGAGACCTTTAACCTAAACCCAGTAGCCAAAAACTAAACGTGCTCTAATGACTTCCTCAAATGCTCAGAGAAGCTGCAACTGGTGTGAAAAGCAAATCAACTCGGTGGATGATCCAGTAGTCCAACATTCGCAAAACAATGCTGCTATCTGTCAGCAGCTAATGCATCACTGTGTGAGAGACAAAAGGTGTTAATGGAGCCAAACACCTGATTCATGAGCCTAAACCAAACACTTCTACACCCCAGCACAGTCACTGAGGGAGTCAGTCAATAAAATAAAAAATATCCATCCATCCATCCATCTATCCATCCATCCATCCATCTATCTATCTATACAAAGTAGTAATTTATTATTTTATATTTTTTTGGTACATACCCAATATACTTTTATTATGAAGCCCTAAAGAGAGGTGTAATGTGCTCGTGGTTGAAAAGTAAATGCATGTGCTTTGTGATTAAACATTTTGCAGACACGCACACACACACACACTCATTCATTTCTCAGTTATGAATAGATATAGAGTATCTGTGTGTCTAGCTGGGATGCTGCAGGCACTTTTTACTATGTGAATGCGAGTCAATAGACTTATAGCTTCTCTTCCCTTGCCGTCATTAGCACACACAGGTTTAATGAAGAGCAATCTAGGTCACAAACTCAATAGAGCACAACTCTGTGTCCGTGTTATCTCTGTGTGTGCCCCTCTAAGACTAACACACACACACACACACACACACACACACACACACACACACACACACACACACACACTTCAATATTTTGCACACTTTACAGCAAAGTAATCTTTTATGATGCAAATAATAAAGAAATGTTTTCTATGAAGTCTATAAATGTTCAATAAAGTAAAACAATTTGCCAATGTGAGAATTTACATTTAGATGTAAATATCCAATGCTTTCATCCAAAAGTAATTGAACTGCATTTTAGCTTAATAATTCACGAACAATTTTAAAAGTTTGGTGTATATTTTTAAATAAATGAATTCTTGTATTAATCAAGGACATGTTCAATTAATCAAAATTGATTGTAGGGACATTTGTAATGTTACAAAATATTTATATTTCAAATAAATGCTGTTTATATTTTTAATTTCTATTCATTAAACAATCCTGGAAAAAACACACACAATTGTTGTCAACATTGATAATAAACAGAAATGTGTCTTGAGCAGCAAATATGCACATTAAAATCATTTCTGAAGGATGGTGTGACACTGAAGACTGGAGGAATGATGCTGAAAATTCATCTTAGCATCACAGGAATAAAATAGAAAACAGTTATTTTACAATATTTCACAATATTAATGTTTTGCTATATTTTTTTAATAATAATTTCAAATAAATGCAGTCTTGGTGAGCAGGAAAGTCTTCTTTTAAAACATAAAAAATTACTAAATAAATCTTACTGACTCCAAACTACAATACATTTTGTTTTTCAGTATTTAAAAATTTTGTGACCAAATGAATTACTTATTATCCCAAAAACCACAACCATCACATTTAAAGATGATCCATTGACTGCAGACCGCTCTTCTCCTCACCTCAAAATCATGACATCACCCTAACAAAACCTATTTGACAGACCTCTTCTGAGATAATGCATCATGGACCTTGTTTACAGCAGACGAGTGGCGTCTGCTAAGCATTTCCTCCGGTACCTGCTCTGTGTCGTCCTGGATTCATTCAGCCTCTTCTGCACACCAACCCTGCTTTCCTTTGTAACTTTGCCAGATTATTCCTCTCATTTTTGCCATGTGAGGATTTCACCCATCTGGGACTAGATTCAAAGGTTTCATTTAAGGGGAATATCTATCTGGAAGCGAGCTGGACTGGAGTCCTGGACCAGCTCTGGGTCTTGATCAAAGGCGCCTAACTGTGAAGATGAACCATCTCTCAGATGTATTCGCTGCCTTTAACTGAGAAACATAAAGCTTCCAGAAACTAGTTCACATGTCATAGGAGAACCTGGTTCAGAGAAAAACCTGCTTCCAGGAACCCGGGTGGGCCAGACTAGTCCTCTAGAACCAATACAGCTATATGAAGAACATAACATCAAGAACCTTCCTCCATATAGCAACTAAAGAATTAAATATAAAGGTTTCAAATGGGGGTTTTCTAAGCAAAACTATAAAGGAACTATTTTTGGTCTCTCCAAAGATCCTTTCAGTGATCAGTTCTTAAAAGAACCATTTTTTTTTTTTACCTCATTGTGAAGCAGATTTAATAATCTGAAGAACCTTAATAATTTGAAAAACCTTTCCCCAGTATAAAGAACCTTTTGTGGAATGGAAAGTTTCCATGGATGTTAAAGTCCATGGGTTGGTAAGAGTTTTTTATGTTTTTGAAAATCTTTTCGGCTCACCCAAGCTGCAGTTATGGCATTAAAAATACAGTAAAAACAGTAATATTGTAAATTATTATTATAATTTAAAAGCATTGTTTTCTATGTGAAAATACGTTAAAATGTAATTAATTTCTGTGATGCAAAGCTGAATTTTCAGCATCATTACTCCAGTCTTCAGTGTCTCGTAATCCTTCAAGAATCATTCTAAAATGCTGATTTGCGACACATTTATTATTATTATCAGTGTTGAAAAGTGTTCACTGCTTCATATTCTTGCGAAAACCACGATGCATTTTGTTTACAGGACACTTTGATGAATAGAAAGTTTAAACGAGCAGCATTTAGTGGAAACAGAAATCTTTTGAAACATTATAACCATGTTTGCTGACACTTTTGATCAATTTCATTGCTAAATCAAAGCAGTAATTTATTAAACAAAAAACAAAAACAAAAAAAATAATAGATCTTACTGATCCCACAGACTGACTGCACATTAGTATATTCTGTGTATACTCTACATTTCTTCCAAATCTGTCACAATCTCGTTCACCATGAAATGAATCAAACTCGACTAGTCTCTGAGGGATCACAAGTCATGTCAAAAGATTTAACCTCTGATCTCAAGCTTCATTATGCCAAACATCCTCAGTGACCTTGAAAAGATGCTTAAGTGACCACTTTTTGAGGGACTAATCTGACAATACTCCAAGAGCATGTCAGTTTCCAGTGTTTAACTCTACTTGCCAGTGTAGATGAGGTCAAAATTGTAGCTTGTTTTACTGGAATTCACCCTAGTTTGATGTTTATTTACAGTGGCGCCCTTCTAATCTTGGGATGAAATGCTCCCATCTATTTGTCCGAGCTGACTCTGTGAAGACTCTGAATGGTAAGTAGGTTGAAGGGATGGAAACTGGGCACTCAGTGTGATGGAAAACATGGGGTTTCAAGTATGCTCCCCGAGGTGAGATCCCCCACTGAGAACTGAACTAATGCCCTTCATCCAGACAGACATGGCTCCAGTCAACCATGGTGATCATGGTAGCATCTCAGTATCTCAGCTCTTAAGCCCCTGCAGCTCTTCAACTCACCATCAACAAGAAAACCACCATTGATGTCCTAGACCGTACCAAAAAAATCATACCATGCAACTAAACACCATGCAATGCCAAATTTTCATCAGTGTCTGAGAAAATCTTTTATCCCTGATAAAGATTTTTATTACTGTAAGCCCTTTCCACACTGAGCGCGATGTGAAAAAGCGAGGTGAATCGCTGACGAACGGTGCATTCACACCGAGTGCAAAACGATTGTTCACCTTCTGCTAATTCATGCCTGCACGCTAGGTGGCGCCAACCAAGAATGTATTATTCCACAGATATGTATCTCGTATATGGATTTAACATATAAGGCTCTACACCAGAAACACAAACTATCTATGAAGCTTACAAGAATAGGCTACATCTTAAAATATAAATAGTAGTACAATTAGCATCAAGCTATACGTGAAAATATATTTGCTTACCCACTTTAAACCTTCACTGAGTGCATGATATAACTTCCGATTTTGAATTTATAATAATCAGACACATGCACTATTTGCATGTTTAATAAAGCTACAATGCTAATATTTGTCATAAACATCCTTTACTGCTATAAAAAATACCACAAGCTGCATACAAAACACATTCTGAAAATATGTCATTATAATCATGTCTATTTTCTTTTATATTTCAAGTGTAGAAAAAGAGTTAACGCGTTCTGACTCATAACAGGTGCTCTGCTGTGACTACATAATTCAGTGGAGAAATATTCAAAATGTTATTCTGTATAAAGATAACAGGCGGCGATATCAAGATGTCAGCATCCACTCTTCTCTTATCCTGGATACTCTTCTTCCATGTTTGTTTACACTGGTTTTCAAAACAGCGCCACCACTCGCACCCTTTTAAGCAACATCAGCTGCTCCGGTCATGTGATCCTAGCTCAAATCTTATTGGATGGCCCGTGTTTTTGATTTGCGAAACTGAAAGGATTTGGATTGGTGCAAAAAACAAAAACAAAAAAACATTATGTTTCGGTGTGCGAATGTTTGCGTCTATTTTGAAAGCATCCATAGAATTGTATTGTTTTATTCCAGCGTGTCATTGCATCCGATATTCGTTTCGTATCGATTCTCATGTTGAGATGTATAGGTCCTACTTGCAGAATTTTTTCAGTTTCATTCTTTTGTGTATTACACTGAAAATATATCATATAAATTGAATTTTTCTGCCAAGCAATGTTAGATCATGCAGAATTTCTCAAGTTCAGTCAGTCAGCTAATCTAGGATGGGGTAGATGTGCTGGAAAAGGGGGCTGGGAGCTCTCTTCTTAATAGAGCTGTTTGGTTGTTAGTTGTTTAGCAGCATGGGGTAAAGAGTAACCCAGCAGTGATCTGTAACTAGAATAACAGATCTGTCTTTTTGTCCCTCCACAGCTCAAGCACCTCATGCAGGCGTTTGCCCATGTGGGTCTTTTCAGCAGCTGTTGCACCTAATTGATAAACACCAAAAGTGTTTCCATTCTAAACTGAGAAAAAGAAACAAGAGGGGTACATATTACTACTTGGGAACACAGCATTTCAGTACAAAAAGGGTTGCACTTTTTCCAGGTGATCATGGCAGCAGTTTTTCATAGAATTATAATTACATATTAGATATTGAGCTTTAGAAATGGCCATAAATCCATTATTTTTTTAGAGAACCAATCATTTAACAACAAAGATAACATACAAAAAAGCATTGCTATCAACAAACAAAATTAATTCTTTTGAATTCCCCCTTGTCAACACAAATCACGAGAAATCTCAAAGGTGACCAATACAGGCCATCTACAATGCCTCTATCTGCTCTCTAAAGACATCAGTAAACAGCTCCTAAAAACAATAGAAATGGTTCATGGAGACCACTTGTCTACTGATGGTATCATCTGAGATAAGCCAACAGGCTTATTTTGGCATGAAAAGTGGATATGGTAAACAGAACAGGCTTAATCACTAAACCTTTTCCTTTCCTGATCCTTTTCCCTGTTTTCTCTGCTATCTTTACAAATTCAGTGCTATTCTTCCATCATGTTATCCATAGATTGAACATGCAAAACGTCAATTTTTAACACCACAGATGGAAAGCTAAGTAGAAGTTGGAGGCATTGGCATAGACTCATGCCAGACATTCCAAAACATCAACTGATTTTCATATTGGAAATTTAATATATACTTCAACTACAACAGAACATTTTTCTGAACATTTTATATAATTACAACGTTGGATTTCATAGCGTTCTCAGCAACATCTTAATCTCAGCTCCTTTCCTGTAAATATCAAGGGTGCAGAATCTAACCTTTATAACCTTTAACCAAATCAATTATTTTGTTGATAAATAAAATGGGACATACAAAGCTTGTTGAAAATCAGCAAAGCTGACACAGTAGGGATGCACTTATATTTTTAATTGTGCAATAATTATTTAAAAATAAATAAAATAAATCTGATGAAAAAAAGAATATATATATATTCATTAATTTGAAATTGTGCATGTTTTGTGCTGAAAAAATCTTTTTATTACACACACTCACATTTTTTGATGAATAAATAAAAAAAAAATAATGAAATTCAATAATGGATGATATTAAATGGTTGATGCACAATTAATTATCCAATTTCACCCAAACCAATATATCACGCATCCTTATTACAGCCTACTTGCAACCAAATATATAGCAATTTGGTCACTGGCAGTGATTTTAACCAGCCTACAGTCATCCTCTAATCATCATCCACTGGTTGAGACATGAACCCCGAGCCAAGCCCAGACCGCTGACATTCCCCAATCCAAACACCTACACCTTCTTACGTGGGAAAGTCTAGCCCTCCAAATGTTAGCCATTAATTTCAATGACACCACACCTTGCTGAAGACCACCTTCCCGCCCCTCCTCTTGGGTCAGAGCACATTTTGTATAACCACTAATCAATGTTTGGGTTTACTTGCAGAAGTGCATTAAGAACTAAAGAGTGCCAATTCAGCAAATCTTCAAGGTACACATCATCACAACCATACATTGCAGTTAATAAGTTCATTGAGCCCCCAAAGATGAAAAGTAATGCTTATTTTACGTAGTAAATATGATGCAAAAGTATATTTTGCAACATTCAAAGGACATGAATTCACCTAAGTCATAGTTTCTAGGCTATAAATCAAACTACGTCCAGGCAAAAGATTGCAAAACAAGGTTTGACAGTTATGGATTAACTCTAAAACATAAGAAGCTACAAAGAGCAATTTAAGAGGTCACTATGACAGGAAACATCTACTGTACCTTTAGACCTCAATGGCATACAGCATCCAAGAGCCATGACTATAATACAGCGTCTCAACCAAGCTGGTCAGCAAGGGATGAGCATGTCTCTATCTTTCCTCTCATTTTTTTCTTGTGTTTTCATTTGACTTTCTTCAGCCCCCTGAGGCTTGTTCATCACCCCCATGGAATCACAGCACTCTCTCTCTCTCTCTTTCTCTCTGACTGACTGACTGACTGTGACCTCAGGCTACTTTCAGCTTAACTTTGCTGCAACATCTGCAACACCCCACCCCCCTCAGTCTCCACCTTGTTATGTCCTTTACCCCCCATAGACAGTGCACATGGTTCAGTCCAGCCACAACTTGGGCTGCTATAATCCCTTTATGCTTCACTGGAGCGATCCAAAGGGAGGAAGCACAAGGTCATTAATCCACATTGCTGCCAGTGGGACGCTGGACAGTTAATGCTGTTAGTTGCACAGGCTTATGTATGCGTGTTTGGTTCACAATTAATGGCAACCCAAAGCAACTACGAATCAATATAAAAGAAATGTAATACGCAGAGAAATGATTACCAAGTTGACATTCCAATGCTTGCAAGCACTGGGGCTCTTTTAAAACTCTCTGTTTGATTGTACAATGTAACATTTCAACTTATTGCTTAACCAGTGGTCCAAGTTAAAAGGCAAGACTACCTGTTTGTCCAAATTATTGTGGACAGAGGTGTTCGGGATATAGTCTTTTCATCAGGATACCCCCATTCACAAAATTTTCCCTAAACAAAGCAATTGCATCTTTGTGACATTTTCCTGGGCACCAGACTAAAGAAACTGTATCCTGTCTACTGACAATACTTTAAAGAGCCACCTGTGAAACGACCCATAAAACAAGGACTCAATCTTCTTAATGGTTTGAAGGAACCAGTATGCAATTTACAACCTATTGTTTTCAGACAAAAATCAAGCTGGAAATCGCTGTTACTATTGTAAATGGGTGGTATTTACTAATTGTGGCTAGTGTATAAACAGACTCATATACGGCCTGTGTGTTATGTAAGCTGGTACACCAATCACTGGTTTGTGATGGTGGTGTAGAAGATTCAGCGAGGAGGCAGATGGTAAACTGCTACAAACCAGATCTTTAATCTAGAACATATGACAGAACAAATATAAATAACATCACCTTAGTGTCTCCTCCTTTCTCCTAGATAGCAGTAAGATTAATTCAAGATCAAATGGACACTTCTGGTTTCCTTGAGCAAAAGACCCCAGTAATCTTACATGTGTGTTTCAGAAGAGATCAATAATGTGTGAAAGTTGAGGGCCTTCTAGATCTCAAACTGTATTTAGGTTTGTCAAGACACCAAAATCTGCAATCAAAAGTTGAAGATTTCAATATGAATTCAAATATACTTTAAAAATATTTCAATATGATTTTTTTTCACATAAAAAATACAAAAATCTAAACTGTGCAATCCACATTCATTTTATGATTACTAACACATAACATTTCTGAAGAAACATCTAAAAACCAAGTTAATACATTTCTCCTGAGCTATAAAAGTGCAATGAGATTTTCCTCCGGAGGGTCTCAATTGCAAAAGTATTGCTGACTAAATGAGAGGAGACTTCATATAGAAGGCATTGATACGTTTCTCAAAAAGGACACTTATTCTGTGCTGACGACACACACAATTATAGAGAAAGAGAGCGACAGAGAGATAGAAATACAAGCCTTCGTCTTAATCTCCTCTAATCCGACTCACTCTCAGCCTTTGCCGACCTTGGCGCCATCATGACCAAACGCTGGAGTAAGACCACAAGAACAGTGTTTAAACTCACAAAGACCTTACAGAGCA
Organism: Carassius auratus; assembly: GCF_003368295.1. Classification (NCBI taxonomy): domain Eukaryota; kingdom Metazoa; phylum Chordata; class Actinopteri; order Cypriniformes; family Cyprinidae; genus Carassius; species Carassius auratus. The sequence continues at coordinate 59,326 of NW_020523671.1, read as the reverse complement.
GTTTACACCTGGGACCAAAGAGGCGGTATTTGTAAAGAAGGAAGTGGATGCATGTGTGTTTAGAAGTCCAAAGTTCCTTGCATCAGCAACGATTGTACAATGCAGAGAAATAAAAAAATTTGTAACAATTTTTAAGGTGGCCTTGTTACACGTTACATGTACTTACTATTATAATAACAATTGATTATTCACAACTAACCCTAAACCAAACCCTAATCCCAAAGTAAAATAACATTGTAAAACATATTTAAAATAACTTTCTAAAATAATTCTATTACTCCAGTCTTCACTGACACACGATCCTTCAGACAACTTTCTAATATGCTGATTTGCTGCTTAAGAAACATTTCTTAATAATATCAATGTTACCCAATCATGTTAACCAGTCATGCTGCTTAATTTTTGTGTGGAAACCATTATATATATTTTTTCTTTCAAAAGAAAGTTCAAAGTTAAAAAGAAAAGCAAATGTTGTTGATGGTGAATATATGACCTGGTTTGAAGTATAATATTGTTTATAAATTATTATAGGGATTTGCTAACAATGTCAAAACAATGTACCATTGTTACATACCTCTGTCAAATTAAGTATGCAGAATAAAAGTTTTTGCACAAAATTTGTATTACAATATAGTTGTGTTAGCTGGTTACTAAATGTAGTTTTCCTTTCCAGGATGGCCATAAATGATTCCTCTAAACCACATACACGGACACAATGAAGAAAAAAGTAAGACTGAATGAATGAGAAGGAGGAAAGGGAGGAGTTTTAGTCTCAGACAGCAGGCAGACGTCCAAAAATAACACATCTAATGAGTCAGCTAAAATTTTGCTGAGTTATCTTCATTCTTAAATTAAGTACTGAGGTTTGTTAATGCACACCTGTACTTTAAATTTAAGCACTTGCATTATATAGCCATAGTTTCTATCTCTTTTATTGAATATCTCCACCATGATCTCAGCACAGGAAGAAAAGCTTCCCCTGTAATTCCCTCTGTCTTTCTCCTGATCTTTTGCTCCTTCCTCTGTGATGAAGCTCTTTGATCTGGTCCAAGTAGGTGGAGCTCAAAGATCATCCTGGAATGTGATTGTAGGTTTTATAAAGCCTGAGTCTGTCAGCTGCGTCCATGAAAATTATATATATAAAAAAAATATATATATATTTGTACCATACAATATAATGCATGCCATGAATACTACAATGCATAAAAGTTTAAAAAAGTATTTTATGGAAGATTCTTTTCAAAATATTACTGAAGCAAAGTTGATTAAATTTCCCATCTGTGATTGAAATCTCCCAAAGGGGAAGCACAGGATGTCTTTTCTCCACTGTCTTAAACTAACACTGGATCGGCGGACCTGGTTCTCCTATCCAGCGCTGAATTGCAGTGGTTTAGCTAAAGCCAAGAGCACACATGGATGGTATTTGTGTGCTCCGTAGGAATGAATTAGACCAAAACTATGCGTAGCACTGACTGGATTAAACTATACAGTATATCCACAACGTCTTGTTTACATTAGCGGGACGCCCATACCGAATCATTAAAAACCAAGTGATGTGGTTCACAAGACATTTACTCTCCAAACCAGAGCCTGTAAGACTGCAAACCGAACTCTGGCAGAAATTAACTTCATTAGACGTTTCGGTCAGAAGGGTCAAAGTGCATTAGCATCAACTTGCTTTAAAATGTGTGTGCTTTGCCACCATGAAAAGTATACGAATTTGGTATTTTACAAAAGTGTGTAAAGAATTTTGCTTTTACCACCACAGTTATTTTAGAATTGCTGAGATAGTAATTTTTTTTAATTACTATTATTAGTTTTTTTTTTTGTATTAGTTTTAATATTTTACAACATCAAGTTAAACCAAATGAAAATGAATGAGAATTTAAAAAAAAAATAGAAATGATGCCTTTACTACTAGTTATTTTATTTCAAGAAAAGTATTTTTAATGGCTTTAGTTGAAGTTTTAGCAAACTGCACTGCAAAAAAATAATAATAATACAAAAATAAAAAACACGTATAAAATAAGATTATTGGAAAAAATACATTTTCAATGTACTTCAAAACGTAATGTTAAATTCAATGTTACTAGTCATTTCTGTGTATTTATTTGTGAAATTTACGAGCATTTTCTGAGTGAAGTGTATAATAACCCTGTACCAGAGTGTTGTTATGTGGTTGCTAAGGTGGTCTGGGTGGTTGTTAGGTGGTTGCTTACTTGCAACCATCAAATCTCTGTGATATTTTGATCTCTACATGTGGCTCAGGCCCCACCTATAATGTAATTTCATAACATTTTCTCCACCCTTTCTTTTGTCTGACAGGCAAAATTCAGTCTGATCATTTGACAGGGTCTGGTATCCGTAACCGTAAAAGCCTGGCAGATGGCCATTTTAAAGTTGCTCTCTTTCTCTCTCTCTCTCACACACACACACACACACACTCTCTCACACACACACAGCAGAGCCGGATCTGAAGAACACAAACTCAAACTCAGCCCCTGAGGAAACTTTACAAAACTCAGAGATCCATTCACAGTCTTCAAAACTCACCAGACCCCCTGAAAAGAACAGGTCTGCTGGACACTTTCACATTCTCAAAAAAAACAAAAAACAACAACAACAAAAAAACCAATAGTTTTTTTCTTTAAAAAGGCCAAAAATCAGCAGAAAGTGGTGCAGACCCTCAGAGCAGCTGTCTAGTTTCAGAAGTGAACCCAAACCCCAGAGTCCCTGAGAAAAACACTCTTCAAAGGCTGACAGAAGGAGTCGAACGAGCAGCGTTCGCTAAAGTTCAGACGCAGAACTCTTGTTTATCCAGCTGTGATGTATTGCTCCATGCTGCGGTTTACTCATGAATATTTTCCATCTTCAGCGTTCATGACCAGAGTTTGCTGGTACTATTGCTCACACTTACAGTTAGTGATGTGATCAAACCCCTAACACGAATTAAACTTAGGCATGTAACATGTATCATACGGTTTGATCTCTCATGAGATATAATGCCCTCTAGTCTTGTATAGATTAATACCTATTTTACAGGTAAATAAACTTCATAGAATCTCCACAGCCAGGTTAAGAACAATATCTCAGACTACTGTATATCTGAAAATAAATATATATGCCTCATTCTATAACTGGGTACATTTCACATCAACAAACCTTGACAATTCAACAATGAACAATTAACATCTAATTTACAATCGTGGTCACACTTTAGACTGGGGACAAATTCTCACTATTAACTAACTGTTAACTATGACTTTTGCCTCGGTAAACTTCTAATTTGTTCACTAATAGTTAGTAAGGTTGTTTAAGTCTAAGGGATCTAAAATATGGCCATGCAGAATAAGGTATTAATATATGCTTAAAAAAAAAACGAATAAACAGCCAATATGCTAATAATATGCATACTTACAGGCAACTAGCTAACAGTGAGATCTGGTCCCTAAACTAAAGTGTTACCACAACAGGTTACTGTAAAAATGAGAGGACACATACAATGTACAAAAAGTCCACCACAGAAAAATATAATAACGTCACATTATGCTGGTTGCGTGGTGTTTAGTTTAATTATTTTGCTGACATGAAAAAAAAAAAAAAATTCTTTATTTGTATTTTTTATTATTATTTAGATTTTAGAAAAATAGATAATGTTGACTTTAACCATTTTTATTAATTTATTTAGTGTCCATTTTTGAAGTGTATGGGGGGAATATATATATTTGGATGGGTTAAATGCAGAGCACGAATTCCGAGTATGGGTCACCACACTTGGCCACACGTCACTTCACTTCTCTACAGTCACAGACTCGACCTTTGACCCCCAGCCACCTCATTACAGCACTCCTAACAGAGGCATAGCTCTCTGATCTGAGGCAGACTGACCTGGGGGGAAAGGTCAGCGACTGGCCATGCTGATTTTTCTGTAATTAGGCTCAATGCTGGAGACCCCCTTTTGAATTCAGCTAAGCAGAGGTCGAGTTTCATCCAATCACCATTAAGCTCGTCACCATCTGAATACCTCATTCAGCCAGACCAGGGTGCAGATGACTGGGGGTTTGGGGGTCTAACTACCCAAAAAGGATGTGAAAACAAAATGTTCAGCACATTACTTAAAAGAATACGTTATTAAATATCACGCTGCTAGACTTATCACAACTTAACTCAACAAAATGTTGCAGAATATAGTTATCTAACTGTGTTTTCTTACAGTTCAGATTCAGAAAAACGACCCGGATCTGGATTTTGAGAGGCCTTTGAGTCAAAGTAGCAGAAGTTAGAGACGCTGACGGAGATCCATTTGGCTGGAGGTCTGGTGGAGTTGTTTTGGAGAGAGAGAGAGATGTTATTGAGAGCAGACCTCCGTCATTGCTTCACATTCATTCATGCAGACTGTCTGCCAATCCTGTAACTGCTGTGTTTTGTGAGCGATGCAGGTTTGGCGGGATCATGGGCCTTTTAGATCAGAGCGAATTTTTTCTTAGTGTGTGTTCTCTGCAAAAAAAAGTTCATTTTAAAAATGATTTTTATGACCCATGAAATGTTGAACAGGCCATGAGAAAGGAACCCATTTGGTCTTACAAGCTCCAAGAACAACTTGCTAATCTCAGTGTAGTCGTACCAACACAATGGACATGAAAAACTAATTCAGCCCTCGTGAATGAATAAAGCATTAGCTTTGGCTTGAAACAACACAAACATTCTGTTCTGAACGCAGAAACGCATTAATGAATCATCAAAAAACGTAAAAAAGAAAGTCAACAAGACATTACAGAAAATTTGGTGGGCTACGCAAGTAGTGCTGAATTATGTCAGAGTAATTAGCAATGCTGGCTATTGGCTAAAAACACTAAATATTAAACTTTAGCAAGTTGGCTATCCTGCTAGCATGTGCTACGGACATGAAAGATACCCGAAAACAGTGATGCGGCAGAGTATTTTCATACTGATATCATGTTTTTTGGATATGCTATCATGGTAATGCCATGTTTTTTTTAGACACGCCACAAAAAGTACCATAGTATAATTGGTACCATGGATAAATAAATACCATGGAACACGAATTATGGCATTCCAAGGTACTTTCAAGAATCCCACATTATTAACATTATTTTAAAATTATTATATTATACGTTTACATTTTCTTTTAATATTTTGAATGACTTTTTCTTTTATTACATATTGATTTTAGTTTTAATAGTGTTATGTCATTTAATTATTATTATATTATTAAATATATAGTTTTAATACATTTTATTTCATTTTAAAAAGTACCATGGTATAATTGGTCATACCAATAAATATCATACCAATACCAATAAATATCATCATGGGACATGAATTATACAGAAAGTTTGTACCCTATGAATTTACATGTTATTCCAAGGTTTTACTATGGTATTAACAGTGTTATTTTAGTAATATTTATATACTATTATAATGTTTATTAATATTTTATTTTATATATAACTTTTTTGTATTTTAATTTTTAATTTTATTATTATATTTAATAGTATAGTTTAAATATTATAGTTTTATTATTAGTATTATTTATTTTTTTAAGTTTTAGTTTTAGTAATTTTAGTACTTCAACTTAAATTAATTTCAGCTAGTCACACAAAAAAAAATGTTTTTCATAATTTTTTAAATATTTTAATAATTGAAAATTAAGTTTAATACTATTTGGTTTGCTTTTTTTATGCATTATAGATATAATAACAACATTTGTTATTACCATGAGAAGATAAGGTAATAAACATGGTAGAACTATGGTACTTTACCTCCATGATGGTGAGCCAGAGGAGCAGTATATTACTCTAAATTTGAGAGGGGGGTTGTGAATTTGGGGAGTCCCCGTCTCACGCAGTTGGGAGTTTCTCATCCCTGAAAATTCACGGTCAAACAAAGACACTGCTGTTACAAAGAGAATAAGAGAGATCCCAGAAACAACATCACGATTGAGACTTCCCCATCCCGAGCTGGGAAAGTTTCTGCTCGACTGAACAAACCCAACCTGAGACCCTCACACTGACCACAACAGGAACAAAATCACTGGTCTCAGAGCAGATCAAACATGCTCATCCTGGAAACAGGGAGGAGGAAAGAGGAGAAGGTTCACTCTCACGAGCGACCTGCCAACTAAAACAAGGAGGAGAATAATAGTATGAATCTTTCATCAGACGCTTCGAGTGCCAAACTAGCCCACCTCACAAAGCCTGTTCTGTTCTCTGATGTCATCTGTGATGATTTATCGGAAAGATGTGCTTCATGCCAGAGTTTAATGAAAGAACAACCTGCATGACTGAAAAAATGTGCTAGGTTATAGTTCTTACTGTAAGTTCAGATCGGATGAGCTGCGTTCAAACGGCTGTAAATGCAAATAAATTTGCTTTGCACATTCTGTATTAATAGACCATATTGCTATATCACTTAGCAACTGTGAACAGCAATATAAGCAACATATGACAACTTTGTGGAAGATCTGTTCATTCTGATCATTAAAATGAATATTATGTAAATAATTTTGAACTTTTTTCACCAATGCAGACCAGAGGAGTTTGCTTACCAGCTAAACGTCAGTAATAAATAAATGAATAAATAAATCTGCAAGCAATATTATTAAATGCAAACAAACAATTAATAAATAGTTGCATAATTTAGTTAATTATTTACAAGCAATGTTATTTAATAGGGACAAAAACATAAATGAATGCAATATTATTTAACAGGGACAAAAGCACAAATAAATAATGGCCAGTTTGCTTATTTATTTATTTATTTATATCTAGCAATACTACTAATATTCATATTTAACATGGTCAATAAACAAAATATACTTACATAAATATTAACCAAAAAAGGAAAAACAATTACATAAATAAATATTTTAATTGAGGTTAATATATTACAAGCAATATTATTAAAAAAAGACAAAATTACATTATAGCAACGTTATATATAATATGTATTGCTAAATATAGGCAAAATAAATACATAAATAAATAATCATTATTTAGATATTTATTTTTCACGAGCAATTTTATTAAATGTGGACAAAAACAAATATATAAATAAATTAATTACAATAAATATTATTAAATAGGGTCAACATTATATTGTAATAATAATAATATAATTTTCTTATTTGCAAGCAATATTAATAAATAAATAAAGCATCTACACTTACAGTTCACGAGTTTAGCTTTAGTGTGATCATCACATATTCCCATTTAGCTGTGAATGTACAATGTTCTCTCTTTTTTTCTCATCTAGCCAAACGAATGCTCTCCAGTCAACAGATCAGCATTAAAATGAACTGATCGTATCAATAAACAGACAATTATTGAGGTTCGGCAAAGCATCTAATAAGGTCACGTTTCACTTCTAACAGTTCCTTCTTCCAAAAATGTATCAATACTCCCCTCTGAGCTCACAAAATCATTCATCTCCCTCATACGGCGTCATCTTGTGTTCTCCACGTGCAGCACGGGTCGCCTGGAAAACACGGCCTGTGATTCTCCCTCCAAAACTAGCGCAGGCAAACTGAGCACTCTCTCCCCTTTACGAGCCTCATTCTACAACCCACAAATCATTCAGCACGAAAGAGTTTATGTACACACCACAGCGTTCAGACGTAACTTTAGTTAACTGCATTAAAAGCAGCCGAGTTGACAGAAGAAAAGAACAGCTTTCGGCGTGGGTCGTGTGAGAAACACGTGATGTTCATTCAGGCTCTTCAGACAGCAGAGCGACGGCCAAAATCAGCTCGCATGAAGGTGCCTGTTACGTAACCATCTCACTAGTGCGATCATACGAGCCCTGTGTAAACACACACACACACACACACACACACACACATACAGAGAAGTGCGTCCAGTTTCAACACTTCCCACAGCTGTCACTCAACAGCTCTCTGCACGCCCACAAACACGGGGCTCGCGCAGGTACAAGGTTTGAGGGAAGGTGAAAAGCAGTTGAGATATGAGGATGTGAGGGGAAAGAAACTCAATTAAGACACTACAGTGGGCTTTTACATCTCTGTTTCATCATATTCATCATACTTCTGTATCGACACAATCCAGACATTCCCGTCTACGTCTGAGGACATGTCAGTATTCCTGACTCTCACCAACGGCACAAAGTCAGAGGAGGCACAACACATGCTCAAGCCATCGTCTGGCAGTCCGAGAAATGAGCCAAGCGTGGAGAAGTGCTCAGAACAACAAATCAGTTGCAACAAATGTTACACAATCCAAACCAAATAATGTGAAATAGTCTAGACCAGTGGTTCTCATTTCCATTCATATGCTACATTCCATACATATTTTGCGTGCCTCTTTTATTTAAAATGAACCTGATTCAGAGAACCAGCTCAGGTTTGCATGCATTAACTGTGTCCTGATTGACATGGTCCCTACACAGTGCTCTCCGCTCTCTACATACATAATATATATGATTATACACTCTAAAATCTAAAAGCCACACAACTTCAACAATTCTTCATTTTCTCTCCGGAAACTGAAAAGAGTTCAAGCCGTGATGTCTGTGTGGAATGTACGTTTCGAGTGGTTCTCCACAGTCCTAAATCAGAAAATGTGGTCAGACATTTTCGCAGACAGCTGGGTTTAAAAATACACTCACTGAACCCTCCTGTGTTCATCACCCCACACTACGTCACAGCGTGTGTGTGTTACGTCCTCCGAGCGCTTCATAACATTCTGTGGGAACGCTGCCAGCAAATGGCACGGGAAAGCCGTCTCTGCCGTTATTTTTAACTCGTTGTCTCCATGGAAACTGCCACATACGGGAAGACCCGCACACTCCTGCCAACTTGCATGGGAGTGTGTAAAGAGTGTCTGATTTCAGGCCACATCTGTACAGGTCTGTATTCAAAACTGTGTATTTAAAAAACCTGAAGATATAATATTCATCATGGTTCTTTGCAGAGTATTTTGAGCCAGGTTTTGCAGGAATTGGTACGAAAGTGCAAAAGTTTCCCTGTGTATGAGCAGCTGAAGGACCATGACCAACATTGTGGCGCAAAACACTGTGTACTATAAGCAAAAATCACTTGTATTTTTCACTTTAGACACAAAAATAAAATAAGATTTGAATCATAAAAATGATTACTTACCTAGAGAAGATGACAAGACAGGATTGATGGAGAGACAACATGGAAGAGAAAAAGAGACAGAAAGTTAGTCAATGAGCATGAACGTGTGTGTATACACTGTACATTACTACTGAAATTTAAGATTTAAGATTTTTTTTTTAAAGAAATTAATACTTTTATTCGGTGAGGAAGCAGTTAATTGATTAAAAGTACTAGTAAAGACAGGTGTGATGTTACAAAATATTTCTAACTTAAATAAATGCTGTTTTTTAACTTTATATTCATCCGTTCTATTAAAAAAAGTGTCACTGTTTCCATAAAAAAAACAAAACAAAAAAAAAACAATATGATAATAATAAGAAATCATTTCTGAAATAATTTCTGAAGGATCGTGTGACACTGAAAACTGAAGTGATGTAATTTCAAATATATTAAAATAGAAAATAGATTGTAATAATATTTTATATTGTAATAACATTATTACTGTTTGATCAAATCAACGCAGCCTTGGTAAGCATTAGAAATCTTTTTACATTAATCTTATTTTTTGTAGCAAAAATCAAATTGTGCACTTTAAATTATTTAACCATCACTGTGGTATGGACATAAAAAAAAATTCCTCAAATGCATTCAGTTTAAGTAACCTCTAAAAAAGCTGCTCCAGGCGAATGAAACATGCACTTATGCACAATTTATGCGAGCAGTGCACTATAGTATTGCCCTCAGCGTCTTTATGTCCTGACAATGCATGAGGACAAAGTTGCCATTTTGTAGCCCATAAAGGGATACCCTCCGCTGGAGTCTCTAATGTGAGGTTATTCATTTCAGGTCAACTGCACTTCACTGCGTGTGACAGAATTTATGTGAGAAACTCAATATGTGCTCATATTTTTTATAAGATACTAAAGTGTGCACAGGGGTTTTATAAAACAGCCTTGCTGCGAGAGTATCAAAGTTTGATTTGGGTTCTTTCAAACTTGATTCACACACACACACACACACTTACATATGTGGTTTACAGGGACTCTCCATAGGCGTAATGGTTTTTATACTGTACAAACTGAATTTTCTATCGCCATACACCTCAACCCTTACAGAAAAACTATTGCCAATTTTTGAGCTTCATAAAACACTGTTTTGCTTTTTTTTTTTAGGCCTTAGGGACACAGGAAGTGTCGTCATAAACCATATATACCAGTACACACACACACACATACACACAACTGATCTAAGCTCTTATATTACCAACTGTCTGTTTTTATTTCACCTAAGTAGTTTCAAGAGAAACATCTGATATTACCTAAATGCAACACGAGAAGACAAACATAAAGTCGTCTAATACCTAAATGCAACACGACTAAGAGCTCCATTAAGTCTCCTGAGACCCTCTGAGACCCTTCATTAAAAAATTATCTGATGTGCTGAGAGTATGAAGACTGTCTCTTTCTCTCTCTCTCTCTCACACACACACACACACACAGTCAAACACACTCGTTCGTAAGCAGCATCATTACTCGCCCAGGATTCACAGGCTCTGATTGGCCTAGAGGAAATGGATGGGTAGCAACAATGCAGACTGGCACACGGTGGATGACACACTCACACACACTTTTTTTCTCTTTGCAGGCAAACACGAAAAACATTCATCCTCCCTGTCTTCAGCAAAACACTCATTCACTGCTCCATTTCTGTTTCTCTGTCTCCATCAATCTCCGTCTTGTCATGCTGTTGGATAGAATTAGCAGGAACAACCAATGGGACGGCCCGTTATTCACACACACACACACACACACACACACACACTGACCAACCTCATGCTACTCTAAGCCTATGAGAATATAGGTCATTTTGTTTTCCTCTTGGTAATAAAGAAAGATATTTTCTCTGTTAGAGACACACTACAGTGTTCAACCAGCATGTGTAGCATTACAATGAGCGGCTGAGGATTATTTTACAGGGATAGTTCATCCCAAAATAAAAAATTGTGTCTGCTTATTAACCCTCATGCCATTCAAAACATGACTTTCTTTCTATTGTGGAGCTCAAAAGAAGATGTTTTGAAGAATGTTCAAGCTGCTCTTTCTACACAGCAAAAGTCAATGGGAAACATGGAAATTCAAGATCCACAAAAGGAAATCCATAAAATACTGATATGATGCCACATTGTATAGTTTTCAGTCAAAGGGCAACAAGAGAAGCTCACTTTAGCCCTGATGCCTCTGAGGCTTGTAGTAGACCACAGCTACTGAAAGAGGTTACAAACAGCAACAAAAAACGCTAGATGCCATCCTGGCTGGATGCCGACGCTTGTCATGACACTGCAGCCCCTGAAGGAGTTACTCTGCGGATCTCACTCGATATCCTGGGGTGTTTAGACTCCTTGTGGGGAAAAACTGATGGTACAGCATTTGGTTTAAGCCTACTCTTACATCCATCACTACCTGTGAGTAGCTGTGGTCTACTAAAAGCCTCAAAGTCATTAAGGCTAAAGTGGAGAGAACAAAGACACAGGTTTTTATGAAGTGTTATTCAATGAATAAAACTAATTAAGATATATTATTTCCACTATATTACACAATACAAGTCTTAATACCCGGAGTTCCCCCTTAAGCTTTATCATAAATTAGTTTAGATGAAAGCCACTTGAAACCGACTAGAGCGAGTATTACCACCTAACTAGAATTCCTTCATTGGGAATGTTGACATGACAGTAACAAGCATAACAGAATGGTGAGAAAAACAAAACAGAGAAAGGTGTGAGATGTCGATGACTTGATTCTCACGGTATTGATTTGTAGCCACAGGGAAGAAAGTAATCCTAAACAATCCACCTGCAAGAAACGGCTCGAGAATGTGAGAACATGACACCAAAATATCTTTTAATCACCTTATGCAAATGTACTGCCTATTTAAGATCGACACATTTTATGAGTCCTAGTCATATGCGTGATTAAATACATGCATGTTCATAATATGACGGATTTCAGATGTGCAATGTTTTTAGCACTAAACTACTAAACATCTGACTCTTAAATACAGATGAAATATAGCATCTCATCAGTTTCCCTACTCCATCCTTTTACCTCTTTTTTTATTTTATTTTAGGAAAATCATGAAAATGTGAACGTTGTGTTTTTAGTGGAAGCAGGTCAACATAACACAGCCCTCTTCTGCATGCAGTCATTACAGACCTGAAGAGATATGCTAACAGTCCTGCACATCATCAGTGACCCCGCCCGCCCACACACACAGAGTCAGGATCATACCGGACCACCATGACGATATCACATTTCTCAATCCCAATATCAGAAGAATTCCCCCCACATTTTTATATCAGGGCTGTTTATGTGATATTCAACAGAAAGTTAAGCCCTGACTATGAGATGAACAATATTTTTAAAGGGGTAGTTTATGCAGGACAGAAAAAGTTTTCAGTGTAAGTAAGTACATTAAAATTTAAATTAATGTAGCAGTAATTTTTAAAGAGAAAACAGAACCAATGCATAGTGAGATCAATCATTCCATCCATCTTTATCCATCCAAGGTCTCCTGCTCTTCTTTGAAATGCATCCAGTGCTCTAAACCACAGCACAGATTAAAAACCACTGTTTGAGGGGCGCAAGACCTCATTACCAATTCGAAATGTCCCTGAGCGCATTCTACAGAAACAAAGTTTCCAACAAACGCTTCCTTGAGGTTTTACATCAGCTTTGGAGCTAGAGAGCAAACAAAAAAACGAGTCATTTTCAGGAAGTTCAGGTTTGGATGCTTGACAGGTCCACGAGTCGAGTTCTCCAAGAGGCACCTGTGGGACAATAAAAACACAGCAAGCCACTAAATCTGCTCTCCATTAGTTCCCAATAGTTCCCTGACCCCTGAACACAAGAATGCAAGTGGCTACATCTGCATGCCGAGACCTGTGGCCTTTGAGTGACCCTCCCTCAAGGTCAGATCGCCTTTTGCCTGTAAATCGTGGGTGGAAAAGATGGTGTACAACCCCCTCATTCCAAACCTCATCAGTCCACCCTGAAGATCCTTTCTTTCCCAGCTAAGAAAACATTCGGAGCGTGCTGGATTGACTCTGGGTGAGGGTGTGTCAGTAAACGTGTGTGTTTTATTGGCATTTTATCAGGCGTACCCCATTTAACTGCATTCTTAAAAACACACGTGTACTTAGCAAATAAACATCCTGATTGTTCCCATATGTTTAATGTTTTTTTTTTTTTTGCTGGACGTACCATGAATATCGTCCGATTACAGTTTAAACCGACGTCCCAGAAGACTTCTTAAAAACAAGCACCTGCCTTGCCGCCCTGGTGAGGTAAGCGCTTCGATTCATAACTCAGATCTCAAAGATATTGGGCGACACTTTTGGACGAGGAAACATATATCCGTAATCTGCTTTCAATTAGACTTCCCTCTTTCCTACAATACGTTGTGATCCTGATGGTCTAAGAAATTGACCACATTATGTGTATTCCGTAGAAAAGCACAGCGCCGGGGAAGTACAGTCGCTGCACACGGAGGGAATTAGGGTGAGTCTGGTGCTTGTGGATCTACACGTGCTCCAGTTACAGTCTGGCATTTGGACAACAGCTAAAAGGAACCGTGTTCATCTAAAAGGGATGGAGGTATTTTTGCGAGCCCTAATGTTGAATATTGCTAAAACACGAGGACGGAAACGAGTAACTAAATACATCTGCCGCCACTAGCATTTCTGGGGTCTGTGGAGGGGTTTGTCAAGGACTTTGGATGAGGTTTTGGCACACTGGTAAAACACTGGTACTCATCTAATGGGGGGATTTTTATTTAAAGGGAAAGTACACCCAAAATAATTACAAGTCCGTCATCATTCATTCACCCTGATGTAATATCAAACCCCGCTTTGTTCTATCCACCTAATTTATCAGCAGAGAAATGTGTATGTGCATTTTTCTTGTAAAATACAAATATCATTTTCAATATCAAAAGCATAATGGGATATTTTTGTACAGCTAACAAAATTGCAACGACTGACAGCATCTTGCACATTTAAGTTTAAAATGGCTATGTCTGTTTTACATTTTATATGTGCTAAAAATAGATAGAGTTAGATAGAGTTAAAGTGAATAAAATAAACATATGCACCATGAAAACACAGTAAAAGTATCCCATATGGCTTGCACATTATATTTAGAGGTATAGATCACAAATAAACTAACTATACCTTCATGTAATTTATTTTTGCTCTGCCATAGCTCTTAAAAATAATATGTATTCAGTGTACATAATAAGATATGGTACATAAAGACATATTTGCAAGGAAGGGCAAGTATACAGTATATACAGAATATAGCACATTTAATTCACAATGATAATACGAAGTGTTTGCACAAACTATTATAACAGATATATATATATATATATATATATATATATATATATATATATATATATATATATATATATATATATATATATATATATATATATATATATATATATATATATATATATATATATATATATATATATATTCAGTCAATGGCTACCGTCAACTGTTTGGTTACCAACATTCTTCAGAATATCTTTTTTCATGATCAACAGAGCAAATGACATTTCTCTCACAGTAAGGATGACATCATTTGTCACACCATGGGCCGCACACCAGCGCAGAGGCTCCTGGGAATCATTTCTACATCCGTGAGTCTCCACAGACATCACACACACACCGACCCAGTTAAAAGCCCCCTCACCACAGAGAAACAAAATGTAAGCTTCAACAAATGGCATAAAAACAAAGGCAAATCTTTGGCTTTTTATAGACTGCTGAATTGCTATAAACAACACATTTTGATGAGAAATCATTATTATATACAGGATGTGAACAGTCTCGTCTAGCCCCCAGGAAAAATACAGTATCGTCATGGAGACAATTGTTGTTATCTTACAGAGATGTGAGGCAGGCCTCTGATTTGATAGGCTAAGCAAATCCCACATTAACCAATGAGGATGCACATGAAAGTTTCTCATCTCGTCCCTTCTCAGCAGAAGACCACAGAAAAACATACTGTACTTCTAAATAGGGATGGTAGTCATGTGGAATTGAACATTTACATTTATGCATTTGGCAGATGCTTATCCACAGAAAATTACATTGCATTTAATGTACACATATTATCAGCTTATGCATTGGTTGGGAACTGAATAACACTGAAATGGTTAAGGTTTCAGTTCTATTTATAATTATGTTAGTACCAGATGAGTTATTGGAAGAACAGTTGGCATAATAAACAAAGTATTTGACATTAGCTATTAGTTCAAAATTTGTTTTCTCAATTACATATAGTTAAACTAGTGAGTGACATAATGCAGTCACAGTTCTCATTTCATTTCAAGTTAGACATAAAAAGTAAAGATGCAATATATTTTGGATTCAGTACAAAAACCTGCTTAATGAATCATATGGAATGATTCCCGAATCACTAAACCTTCAGGAATCATTCCATGTGAATCAGTTAGTAAATTTTTGGACTTATTTTGAGTCTTTTGTCCTATCAACGATTGGGGCCAGATGAGATTTCATTTAATTTCCTGTGTGAATAAAAAATTATATGTTGTGTTTCCCTGTGTTTTGATTTAGATTAGTCCAAAATCTCGCTAAACGAGTCAAACGAATCTCTAAAAATTAAGGAAACATTCCATATGATGAGTCTTTGGACTGATTCCATTCAACAATGAGCTTAAGAGTGATATTTTTTTAATGCTTTTGTCTTCATGTCGATGGGGGGCCATTGGTACTGTTCACTTCATCTGTGAATAAAAATGTATTTAATTAATACATTTTTTATTATACATTTTATTGTCATATTTGTATTGTCAAAATATTCTCTTAACCCTTCAATTGCAAACTGCAAAAAGCTCATAACGGTCCTCTTTGAGACAAAATGCATGCAATAAAAGAAACAAGGCTTCCCATTTATTTCTTTGTTTTGTTTCCCATGGCTCAGCTTAAACATAATGTATTTATTTTTCTAAAGTCCACACTAAAGTAAAAGAAATGGCCTGCAGGTTTGAACATCAAAGCTCAGCCTATATACTTCACTTGTGTTTGTCTTTCATATTTCTCTACTTTTATCTTCGAATCACAACAATCCTTTTTACCTTATATAGATTACCGCTTTCTCTCTCAACCACTCCGATTCATTCCCTACAGTTGGGCAAAATGTTGGACAAAACCTCAGTAAATCCTTCCAGCAGGCAGACAGCTGTAAAAAATCAGTCAGGGATATAAACATAATTTTTTCATATATATTTGCAAAAGACTTAAAGAGTAGCTGCACACCAGATAGGTAAAGGTCTTTAAATAAAATGTGACAGGGCTATAGTTAGTTATGGTGAATTTGTCTCCCAGTGTTTATGTAAGCTCACTAACCCTCTCATCATTCTTCTTCAGCATGTAAGATGTCGAGATCGGCCACGGTTTGTTTACTTGTTTTCTTTGATGCTTGCAAAGGGGGAAGCCATAGATAAAACCTCACGTCACTTTCATTTTACCATACAAGGTGAAGCAGCGAGGGCTGTTAAATCTCGCCCACCTTGTTATAAGTAACCCCACCTTTGCTTGGTTCAGTGCTAAACACTCTTTAGTCCTCAATGACCCTCTCAAAGTCAAAGTGCAAAGTCGTCTGGGATTTTAAATATACAAAGCAGGCTGTTACCATGGCAGTGTTTGCTAAGGAGCTTCTATGAGTTTCCCAGGGTGTTACAACAGCATCTCCCAGACTGTGGAATTTGGAAGTTTTAAAGGTGTTTTCACGCTTAGTCCATTTCACACTATACGAATTTTAGCTCAAAACGAATCTTAAGCAAATCATACTGCTCTATAACGAAACAAAAGTGTGCTCCGAGCAGAGTTTGCTTCAGATTCGCTGTGCAATTCACTTATAACTTTCATTAAGAATGCATATTCACTTAATTTTCATTGTATACTTTCAAAAAACGTGAATTAAAAGCATAATGAAACCCAACCGATATAGGGAATAATCCAGCGAATCAAATTTCTCTAAAACAAAACACAAGTGTATTTGAAGTAAAAAAAAATTATTATAATAATAATTCTATTGTGCTGTTGCTTACAATGTTCATTGTTCAAAGCAGTTCATATTCAATTTCATTGCATAATTGAAAAAAACAGTATGGAATTGATGACAATCAGCACAAGACCACAAGAACCAGATGAGTCCTCTGCACAATCTGACCTGTGTCCTTTTGCATTATTGACACACCATTCTCCTGTTTGACACTGTAGAGCTGCTTTGACACAATCAGTATAAAGCGCTATATATAAAGGTGACTTGACTTGAAATAAAAGCATAATGACACCCTATTGAAACAAAAGTGGTGCAAAATTTGATCTAAATCCACTTTCAAGGCCATTGCCAGTGTGAATGCAAAATACAAATTTTTTATTTTTTACTTTTTGGTTCATTCAAAAAGGTCTGAGATCCTTTCTTTCTTTAGAGAACACAAGAGTGAATTTTTTTATTTCTACATACAGTACATACTGTATTTGCATTTGAGAATATGTCTCAGTACTCTATAATTTATAATTTCCCACACAAAATGATGCATTCACATGAACAGACTGTTTTTCTCATACTGTCTCAACAAAATCTTTGAAGAGTGTTCAATAAAACACTAAATGCACACCTGCCTGGCTTTAGACCCTCTTAAAGGTCTTTCTGCTCAGCTCTGCACCTTAGACAAGAGCTGAGCTTGAGGAATTATCATGGAAACTATGTGGCAGTGAAAAAAGGATTTACATACCAAGGACCCAACAGAGAAACGAACAATGCTGCAGTGTGCACAACTACGGTTGAGAGATCCCAGAAACGGTGCAGCATTTCAGTAAACATGCTGAAACACCCTTATTTACCAGTGATATCAGTTGCACCTGTGAGCTACATTAAGTTTTGTCAAAAGAGCTGGTTGTGAGGTTGGTAATGGAAGAAGAAAGAGGAAAAAACACTATAAATGTAGTGTTACGCAAGCTTTGACACCATGCTCAATATGAACGGCCCTCATATTCACACACACATTTTTCCTTTGGAATAACTTTTGAAGAAATGGCACTGATAATTTGTCCAATTTCAGAAAATGACAAACTCAAACTGAGACTGTGACAATCATCAATGAATTTCTGGTTTGGCTAATATGTCTCTAGTAGGAGATGAATGTGCTAAAATTACAGATGTCCTTCGCCCCAATCCATTAAACCAAATTAAAACCAGATGAGCATGAGCGTAACACGTGTGCTACATGTGTCTGTGAAAGCCTATCTCGACAATCTGACAATGTGCAATCAAAGTCAGATGAGAACAGACATTGGTTTACATTTGAATGCAACAGTAAACATATAAAATGCAATTGTTTTATATATCATGCTTTATCAATACTGCTTGGATATGCATTTGATATGATTTTTATCAATATAAAAAAGAAACCTCTCATGTTTTGTTTAACTTGGAGATCATACAGAACTGTAAACTAAGACATAATGTTTTAATAATATTTCCAGCTATCATTTGATGAAAACATTCATAATTTTTTATTGATGTGTGTGAGACAGATGACATATGATTATCATTTCAGAAATAAGCTCTCCCAAGTCTCTAGGCCTGGCTTCTGTTCATTAACACTGCCTTAAAAACTGCAAATGTGATTATTATTACACGCTCTGAATAAACAGGTCTGACATACTTCAGGGACCCCAAGGTCTGCCAAGTGTTTAATAGCTTAATAAGAAATTCCTGTGATCTTAATGGCTTAATGGGAGAAAAACAGAGACGACAAAGAGTTCTGAGAGAATAAAAGATTGTAAAGGCTGACATAAAAAGAGTTTCACTATTGTTAAAAGTTATTTTTATGCAACAAAATATTTCCTTTTCATGTAAATGCGGTCATGTTTTCAGTAAAACTAAAGCAGCACAACTGTTTTCAACACTGTTAATAATAATAATACATGTTTCCAGAAGAGTAGTATATTAGAATGATTTCTGATGGATCATGTGACACTGAAGACTGGAGTATTATTGCTGAAAATTTAGCTTTGTTCACAGAAATAAATTACATTTTAAAATAGATTGAAGAAGAATGCAGTTTGCTTAAACTGTAATATTTCACTGTATTTAAATTGTAATAAAATTTCACTGTATTTTGATCAAATAAATGAAGCTTTGGTGAGCCAAAGAGATTTTCAAACACATTCAAAAATCTCACCAAACCTCAAACCTTTGAAAAGTAGTGCATATACAGAAAAGTCTTCTGAAAAGAGAATTAATTTGTGAGTCACTGATACCATTACAGCTTTGCTCAGTTCTTGGATTTTACGAATGGACGTGAAGGAAAAATGAGGTAAAAGATGACGACCAGAGAAACATCTGTAAATAAAACAGCACAACTGACTCTTTAAGGTCAACATGACTTCAGAACCATTTACTTTCTTAAAGGGACAGTTCACTCAAAATGGCACATAATGGAATTAAAATGAATTTTTAAAAGCGGATCATGTTGACTTTAACAATTTAGAACTTAACAAAGAATCTTGTAATATAAATTAGGTTTTATAACACAGACGTTCAAACAGATGCAAGACAACCCAGTCGAATCAAAACAACACAAAAGGAGGATTACGCAGATGGAGCATGTGCATTGTAATTCAAATCAAAACAGGCTGTGATTGGACGGGGAAGCATGTGCTGCCAGCCAATGGCCTGATTTTGCATTGTTTATCAGAGCTCAGATTATTCCAAACCTTCTGTTAACAGACACACAAAGTCTGTCAGGGACATCTCTCTCAATTCCAAACCAACTCTCACTGCCAGTGTTTCACTGTGTTCTGCATCTGACCGACTCTTTCTCTTTTTTAAAGAGGACAAGAGAGTTCTGAATGGACTGGGTCTGGAACATTCTGGTGGAACCTTCCGAGCAAAAAGATTTAAATGTTTAGTCCCAGCCACTCTGCCTATTAACCCTCACACACACACAATGAGATTTCTTATATATGTATAAAAATACATATATAAGATTAAGTATACAGTAATGAAAATGTAATCTAAATAAAAATGAATAAAAAAAATAATTTTTATAATTTCAATAATATTTATAAGATTATTCCATTAATTATAATTTATTAAACAACAGCAACTACAATATAATCAGAATCATCATCAAATGTCAAATGTCCAGATATATAACAGTGATGAGAATTTGGGATAAAACGTGACATAAAAATAATATCAGAATCTAAAAACTTAAATAATCTCCATTTACCAAGGCAATATAATTCCATATTTCACTTCTTCATCTCATTTTACAAAATGAATAATTATATTTTACATATACAGCCTATAAATAGAGCACATTTCCTTACAAGGTTAAAGATGTCAAGCAGGAGAAGTATTAAAGGATCAGTTGTTACTACATTCATCAGATACTGAAAAACTGGGTGATGCTTTTTTCAAAAGATGATTAGATTTCTATATCCCTGGCATATTTCAGTATTAAATGCTAGTGTGTTTTGTGATAAAAATCTCTCTCACTCTCTCTCGCCACTATGAAATGGGCAAAATGGGACTTGGCAGCCCAGGCACATCTTGCCTGGCAACACAGTAGACAGCGAATCCGCTCTGGCATCCCCGCACGTAGTTTGCGTCCTGCTTGGCTCGTGGCAGACCGTCTGACTCGGCAACAGTGTGAAGCTACCAGACTAAACTGTGACAGGTTGAGACAAGGTAGCCAGCGGCCTACCACCTTCATCTGAAAATGAGCTGTTTTAACAAGGGCACTTATAATTTGGAAGAGCCTCCTACCTTCAAACGACCATCAACAAACAACTGTCCAGACCTTTAAAAAATACATTTTGAGGTTTAGTCCAATTATCTGATTTCACTTTATTTGCCTGCACCCAGGCGGTTTATAGGTCTGCTTTTCTCCCTCATAACTTTCCAAATCTTTTTTCATCCAAACAAAAAATGTTGATTTATTATCAAAACAGAGACGTTTGAAGGAATTTTGAATCTCAGTCTGGTTTTAGTGTAATCTGGCACAATGATCTGCAAACGGACAATTTAGCATAAGGAAACTTGACGAACAAAGTCCTCGGATGCAGACGCCGGCTGACGCACAATAGTGTGATTATAACTGACTTGAATGACTTAAAAGCATTGAAAGGCCAGCTGTGGGGATCTACTGTTCCTTAAGAAGTTATCTGATAAGTCTAGATTAGTTTAAAAGTCTCAGGTTTGCTAAATTATCTTTGGGCCTAAGATAATTCAGCAGACTCACCGATTTAGATTCAGATAGAGAGAACTAGAGCTGGAAGGTGGGTGGTTTCAGTAGTAAACGTGTGCTCTAGCTTTCACTGGAGGCTAATGGAAGTCAAATATCTGGCTTCAGTGAGCGCTCAGGAGCATATCTGCCAAGAAAGAGGATTACAGATGAAACTGTGACAGACAAAAAGAGCGGGAGAGAATAAGAGATTGTGTGAAGGAAATCCACTCATTATTTTTATGCACCAACACACTAAAAATACTTCCAAACATGCATTTGTCCTAAATACACACTACTATCAGAACACAAAAGAAAGTTTGCAGGTCTTAAAATCGCCTCATGTCACATGCTATAATATATATATATATATATATATATATATATATATATATATATATAAACATGATTATATATATACAATTATGTACTTTTTTCTCAAGTTGCTCAAATTAAATAAAATAATATTTGCTCCAAAAAGTATGTACATACAGTGTGCTGCAGCAAAAATGGCTGCCCACTGCTCCAGTGTGTACTTAGGTGGGATAAATGCAGAGAACAAAATCTAAGTATGGGATGCCACATGTAACATTATTTTGCAGTATCTGCATAGTCATGCTGTTAATAGTCAAGCTAGTTACCAAGGAAGTATTGTTGGTTCACCCAAAACTCTGCTTTTGTGTTTCGCAAAAGAATCACAAATCATACAGGTTCATATCATGACGGTGAGTGAATGATTTTGAACGAACTGTTCCTTGCAAACATGCACACAGCAAACCACCTCTCACAGCCACAGCGCTCCGCTCGAGGAGAATTCAGAGAAGGGTAAATATTGAATGCCTGCTTGTTACTTCCTTCTCTACGGGAACAGACTTCTTGTGTGGGCCACCATGAGTTCTCAGCAAAAATGGCACAGCCAGAAATGCTTTTAAACGGAGAGAGAGTGAGGAGGATGCACGTTTGTGAGTGATCTGTGTGTGTGGGTCTCTTCTAGAGTGAGCTGGGAAGATATTAATATATTAAAAGTGGCACGGTCAGGCTGGGCAAAGTTTAAAAATTTAATTCCAAGTAAAGAATTCAAGTAAAGAAAAGTCCCCCTATTTCTGGCAAAACAAGCATCATGGCCAAGTTCCACGTAAGTGCTGGCTAGAGAGCGCCGGAGAGATTCTAGGCCTCAAATGAATGAGCTTCGGTCATGCTAAATTAGATTCTGCATACAGCAGAAATGCAGCTTGTTTTGTTTTCTTTCACTGTTGGAACTGAGTTCTGTGGGTAATACAACTCCACGGGCTACGAGATCAGAAATAAGAGATCCAGAGACAGAGAAAGACAGATATATCTGTATATATATATATATATATATATATATATATATATATATATATATATATTTATATAGAGAGAGAGAGAGAGAAAGAGACAGAGAGGTTTACTGCAGAACACTTCAGTCATGTGAGTTACATTGAAAGTGAGTGTTGCGAGAGATAAAAGATTATGCCAAAAATGGAAAATGCAGGAGAGAAAAAAGAGGCACAACAAAGGAGATGATGGTTTTGAGGAATTTTTAGAGTTGACTGTTGTGTAGAAAGAGAAAAGAAAGCATGTATGACAGCACTGAAAGTGATGTAAGCAATGCTAATCTCATTAGCATGTAGCAAGGCCGATGACATCACAACGAGCCCCTCATCAATCACGTCCCACTGAACTCTAATGGAAATCTGATTGGACTGAATAATCAGCACGACCCCTGGGGCCCGATCAGCATCCAAGTAGGTAAACAAAACATCAAAATAACAAGTAATAAATCAATTATATTATTATAAAGAAAATGTTTTACATTGTAACACTATTTTCATATTCATCTTCATGATTTCCTTCCCCAATACTGTGAAATCCTGTATATATATATATATATATATATATATATATATATATATATATATATATATATATATATATATATATATATATATATATATATATATATATATATATGTGGTGTTTGTTTTGCATGACAATAATGGTACTGGAATATGGAGAGAAAGTATGTAACTGCCATGAAAATAATGTAAAAAAAAATAAAATAAATAATAATAATAATAATGAAGGACTTAAAAAAAAAAAACTTTAAGCAAAGGATATTTTCTTTTTTTTTGGGGGGGGGGGCAAACAAAGGATCAGAGATGTTCTGTGAGATTCACTGTTCATATTCATGTGGGCCGCGACGTCCACTGCCAAAAAATGAAGACGAGTGTCATCAGAATGTGTCATCAGACCTGAAATAAACTGAAGTCTTTCAAAGTCTTTCCTGAGAGGATTTTCTGATACATCTCAAGAAGTTCAGCTTTGGTGGAGTGCACTGAATGAGAGTATTATGTTCAGCTCAGTAAAAAAAAAGCAAAAGGACTGACCTCATCTAAGAAGTTTTGCTGAAGTGCATAAGTTATGATGGTACTGATCTATAAAAGTTCCATTCTTATTCTTTTCACTCCATCTCTTATTTTTTCAAACCCTTCGACGTTAAGAGGCTTAAGACATTGAAATGAAATTTCCCCGAGCATGAATGTATAACAGCGAGTCACGGATTTTGACTTACTTTCTCAGAGAAGATCTGCAAGAAAGTTCAGCCAAACAGGATGAACCGTACACAGATTCGACAGCCCCTGATGTCATGTATGATTAAATTAACTTCACATTTCAGGGATTGACTTAAATGACTCGGGTAGGATTTTCACATCGAATTTAATCTAACTCTTTCTGTGGATTTGAGATCTAAAATTTGATTTGATTTGATTTTAGGGTGAAATATGACCTGGACATATTCATGAGATTGACTGTTTAAAGATGCTTAGTCACATGTTGTGCCCCAAAATACAGCAAAGGCCATTGTGACCCAAAGCTAAGTGTGTGTGTGTGTGTGTGTGTGTGTGTGTGTGTTAATGAGACATGTTTGTCCGGATAAGCAAAGAAAACCAGAGCAGATTACAAGGATGTGACACAAAGAGATGGTGACCCCCAAAAAGAGATTACAGAGAGAATGGGATGACCGTTTTTTTTTTTCCTTCTATGGTTTTAGTTTTAGTTAACTTTAATAACCCTGATTCTGAGCTATGACATTTGACCTCTGGCTGGTTTTGCAAGTTACAAAATGCATAGAAAGTTTCCGCAAACCGTTCACCTCATTCTCCATGTATGTGGTGTAAAAGCATCCCGTCTGCTTGTTGTCAGGCTCAAAGCGTCTCATCGAGAGATGCTCGCGGCAGGAGGCAGAGATTACAGCTCAGCACGGAGAGCCACGCGCACAAACAAGAGCTCATGCAGCCACATGAGGGGAGGAGTCATGAGTTCCCATGGAGACAGAGCAGGGAAAGTCAGGACCTCCAATGGGGGAACATGTGGAAAGTGAGGGGGAGAAACTCTCCCAAAATCTGCCATCAGCAATATTACACGCAGTGTAGTGTCTCGCTCCGAACAGCACAATTTCCCCTCTAAGCATCCGCGATTATGTTAAGCCACACTAACATGTGAGATCAAGACAAAGGCAATGTTTTGGCTGTCAGTGGTGAACATGTGGGATGCCGCTTTGTGAGCTCGCTGTCAGACTCCACAGAAATATTACGACATCCACTGATTTCAGAGTATATCCAGGCAAAACATTGTGCATGTAACAACAACAAAACATCATTTTGGGCAGTTGAACTCCACCCATCGTCCAATTCAGAGACGCGCAGAGACAATCCTCAAGACAGCATGTTTTCACAGGTTTTCCGGGTGGTGTTTGTCTATGCAAAACTCACAGATCGCAGCAATTCTGGGTGCTTATTAATTGTAGATTAAGATTATATTCACGAGTTAATAAACATCACCACTAAGATGCAGTTATGAGTAGGAAAGTTGAGGAAAACATGGGGAAAGTTCGGGGCATGTCAGGATGCAATGATGCAGTTGTGGAAATTGCAGTAATTTGCAAGAGACAACTTCTCACTTTGAGCACACGAATGCGTGTGTCGTTTATTTCTAAGCAAAAACAGAATAAAAGAATAATGGCGCTGACCGGCGTGTTACGTCATCATAACATAACATCAGAACACAGTGTACAGAACTACACTTAACAATGGTGAATTATGTCTGTAACATTCACTACACAGTCTCTGTATTAATAGTACATTTGTTCAAATTAATGTTTTTTTTTTTTTTTTACAATGAAACCAAATTGCATTAACAATTACCATAATATTTTACAATTTGGATAGAATATATTATTCAATTAATATCGTCATACACTGCATAACAACAAAAAAAGCTTAAATACACCTGATGCAGATTTTTTAAGCATTGTTGAGTTTTATACACAATTTTATCGCTATCTTCCTCCGACTAAAGTTATTTAAACACACCTGACATCATTATGACTTCCCAAATTATCAGTACGAACTTCCCATGAACTAACTTGAATGCACCATAAACCGGTATACTAACCGAATGCAGTAAAACAGGTTTCTTTGGTATTCTAGTCCACTGATGTGCAAAATCTGATTGCATGTGAAAAATAACATACCATAAGTATATCTCTAAGAGATGTTTAATATACAGAGAAATTGTAATTAAGGTAAAGTACAGAAAATATGTGAAAACATTTATTTAATTAAAAGACTAAACTCCTACCCCAAAAATGTATCTTAAAAAAGTAAATAAAAAAGGATCAAAATGTAACCCTATCAAAATTCAGATGTTCTTATTTTAGTATTTGTTTGATGAAAAATAAAAAAATGTAAAAGAAACATCACAATTTGAGACAATGTAAAACTCTAGGACACAGTTAAAGTAAACCCATAAACTGTAACTGAACCTAAAATTGACTTAGCTGATGATTTTACAGTTGTTTGACCATTTTTAGGCAAATAAGCAAGACTAATCACAAAATATTTTCACATTTGACTCTAGTTGACTGCCTCATTTCAAACTCCTCCCTGATTGATTTAACATGTAGTTTGCACATTAAAGTTCTTCTATCTCTCTCCTTCTCTAGCATATGCTGGGTAAGCCATCAGTGCTGTAAAGACCACCAATAAAGTCATTAGGCCAGTTAGCTGACGAGTAACCTCTCTGGAAGAAGGTTATAAACACACCTCAAAACCAGCCCCACACCTCGCTAATGCAGCACACTAATGCTAATCTAATGAACAGACATAAACACAATCAGGTCAGTGATGTGTGGAAGTAATGAAGAGTGTAAGCTGTGTCTAAAGCACTTTTAACTGGTTTAGGGCTTTAGTAAATGATGGTTCAGGGAATGATACGCACTTGCAGGCATGGAAGAGGAATGTGAGTGGACGTGAGACATTAGGAAACGTCTGGGATGTTGTATGCAATTCTCAGGTGCTGACATCAGTCTTTTATTTATGCAGATGTCAACAGAAAAGATAATAAATAAACAATGATGATGAATGAACTTCTGTTCTCATAGTTCTTGTTAATGCTCTACTTAGCATGTGTTGCCATATGGATAATTAATTAGCAGTTCAGTTGAAGTCCATAGAGAAGCTCTCTCAGCTCGCTGAAGACCAAAAAAAAAAAATGTACATAATTATTAATTTATGAGTAAACCCATATTCTTTGTGCATACACAGTTTGCCGAGTGCCGCACTTTTCACACAAACGGTGTGGAGTAGTAAAAACAGGCTAGTTTATTTAGATGGAAGTATTCAAAGCTGAACAAACACTTGCTTGTGGAGAGTAACATGAATAACAGCACCTGCTAAAAACAACAATTTAAGCTTTAAACTATTCAAACATGTGCAAACAAATAAATAAGTTCGAATCGACATATGCCGTCACTCAGTTTCTGTAAGACAAGTTCTGTTTCAACACAAACACTCTTAGTGCACTATATGGTTGTGTTGTTACAGCTATTGTGACATTTGGAGCATCAGATTTGATAACGCCCAAATGATAGGCCACACTAGAGTCAGTTACTGTATGCGCCTTAAGGGAGGATCATGAATACAATGCATGCATCAATACACAGAATGCAACAGTATCATGGGAATGTGGCTCAAAACTAAGTAGAAACAAGCAACAGCATGATATGTGTGTGTGTGTGTGTGTGTAGTTGTCAATAATGGGATTTATTGATGGTGATGTCAAGACGGCAAGTCTAAAGCCTCTCTTGTTTTGGCCAAAATGATACAGATTCACACAAATTCAAGTCACACTGAGCAAGACACAAAGTTTTTCCTTAATTTTTTAACCCTGTTATGCCATGAAATCAAGTTTTCATAGCTTTTAGTGCATTTTCTTTGATTTTGACATTACTTATTTGCTTAAGTACTCCTAAATGTTGACCAAATTAACTTTTAAAATACACATGCATTTAAAACAGTCTTTGTTGTTCCTCCAATGGACCATAATATTAATGATCCATTGCTTGCAGGGGCATGTGAAAATGTTGCACTTTGGTTGAAGTTAGGTTGGGTTAACAACATTTTACAAACTGCACTTTAAAAAGTTTCTTTAAATGGTAAAAAAACATTCTAACATTTCCAAAATGTCTGTTTACACCAAACAGACCCAGTCTGAACAGATAAAGCTCACTAATATCAATAGTTAGACTCAACGGACGAGAAAATGATCTGTCCATCAGTGATGCTTTATGTCATTAAAGGATCAGGACACAAGCAACACTAAGACGATCCAGCGAGAAAACATTGTTTAGGGAATTAAAAAGCCAAAATGACTAATCAAAATCAGTTCTACTGCACTCTGAGTTTCCAAAACATTCTGACAAGACAAGTGCATAACAAAATACCCTGTTGGTTGCCAAACAATGCAATGGAGTTTTGATTTCAAACCCAGCAGAGATTGTTGATTCACACACACACAGAGTTTGGCCGGGACAGTAAATCACAGTAGTTTTACCACACAGATTGTTCTCAGCCGATCAGGTGACTCTGTGTAAAGTGAAACCCGAGCCTCCAAGGCCACTGTTCGGAGCCAGTCAGGCGATTCCTTCAGCACTTGTTGAATTACATCCAAGTGCTTGATAAGGAAGCGATTTCAGGAGAAAGGCATAATCAGGAAGAGATCTCTTATTGTATGTCACGCTCTGTCACAGATACCTTGAAATCCATGTTCAAGACAACTTGACGGCAGGGACCCTCACTTCTCAGAGAGTCCAGGAATCATTAACTTACATCAATATTTCCCAGAAGGTATTATTTAGCTTATTAAGTAAAGGTCTGGCTAAAATGTCACCACTACCTGGCCGCCCATACCTGTATAATGCAGAGCCCATTAAAGACAGAAACGGCTGATTGACTGCTTCCTTCAAGCATAAACTCAATAGAAGAAGTCGACAAATAGTTCTGCAGCTGTTAACCATTGACAATGTGATTCCCCTGCAGGAAATTACTGGGACAGAAATGGTAACGGGATCAGGACATATCAAAACCTGGACCTGAACCTGCATCATCCACCTGTGCACCATAGTTTCAATGTGCAATAGCACTTGCTGAATCAGGGAAATGAAAAAAGCATGTGGGGTTACAAAGCAAGGCAAGCATAAAACATAAATACAAAACAATAATAAATAATTGGGTTTTATACTATCATTGCACAAAATCCAAATCATTAAATGATTGAAATGTGTTTAATATTATCATCCGGAAAATAGTATATAATATATTGTAATATGAGCAAACTTGAGCTTGGGAATGTGCCTTTATAAAAAAAAAAAAAAAAAAAAAAAAAAACATTATCATTATTATTATTATTGTTGTTGTTGTTGTTGTTGTTTCTTGTTTACTTTGAATTGATCAAATATTTATCTAGCATAATTCAAATGTATTTTTATAACCTATATTTTATACTAAACTAATATTTTTTACTTATGTATAATTTAATATATATTTTAATTAACTAAACATCAGTACTTAAATATTTAATCTATAAAACGTAAGATAATATTATATTTTATTTATTTTATTTTAAATATAATATATTTAATATTATATCACTGCACTAAATCCGAAAAATGCATATTCCATAATACCTGGCAAACATTTACCTTCAATTCATTAAATGTTTATTTTCTATTGATACATATTAATTCTAATTTATTCGTATATCAAAAAAACATTGAAAATGATATTGTGAAGTGTATATATATGTATTATCTTCATTTAAATATTAAATATTTATTTTTTCTCTTTATCCTCTTTCTCTTTATATGGTTCTCTTTATTTTATCCAAGCTTCCTCGTTTTGTTTAACACAAAAGAAGATATTTTTAAGAATATTGCTGATAATATTTGATATTTTGATCAAATATCTGTTGATATACATTGACTTCCATAGTATTTATATATATTTTTTTCATTCTATAGAAGTTAATTGCTACCATCAACAGTTTGGTGAAATTATTGGGGGGTGAACTTTCCCTTTTCTATACATTATAAACACACACACACACACACACACACATGCACAAACTCCTTGTTGCCCCAATTTGAATTCTGCTCTATCATAATGGTGTCTATTGTGATTGAATGAGGTCATTCGTTCAAACCCTCATCAAACTGTAAGGTACTTATTACCGTAATCCGCCTGCTCAGGGGGCCGAGAGGAGGTTATCTGGAGCAATGGGCTCAGGCACATCATTTTTTCGTGGGGGCAAGAATCCCCACCCTTTATCTGTTTATCTGTTTTACTTGCAGTTCATTCCTCAGCCTGTCTTTGTGTTTTGGTGTCAAGGATTGTGCCGTTCAGTCATTGTTCTGGCCGGGCCCCAACATCAACAGCAGCATCAAGGAAGCTCCTGACAGGCGGTGAAATTTGTTTCGCTCCTCAGTCAAACAGCATTTTGAGTTATCGACGTGATGTGACTTGTTTCGCTCATTCAGTGGAAACATGCAAACAAAGTAAATGAACGTACAAATAAACAAGTAGTGAGGTCATGGGATTATGTCAAACTTGTGCTACACTTTCTCGAATCAAATTACTAGTTGTCAACAATTACCTCTCAAAGATGTTTGGAAAAAATTTAGTTTATGCTCTCTAAGGCTGATAAAAAATATGGTAAAATCAGTAATATTGTCCAATGTTATTATATTTGAATATATTTTCAAATGTTATTTATTCCTGTGATGCAAAGTTGCATTTTCAGCATCATTACTCCAGTCTTCAGTGTCACATGATCCTCCAGAAATCATTGTAATATGCTGATTTGCTGCTCAAGAAACATTATCGATGTTGAAAAGCACTGTGCAGCTTAATATTTTTGTAGTCTTTAATGTCTCTTTTGATTAACTAATACTAATAAAAGTATACTTAAAAAAAAAAGAAAAAAAAAATACTCAACCCAAAATTTGAACATTAGTGCATTTAGTAAGACTGATTTGCTAAAAGGGCAAACATTGTATGCACAATGTGTAAAAGATCAGATGCTTTTTAGACTGGCATCATTCAGGCCTTCATAGATCAGATTAAACCCTTAGATTCCAGACCAGACCCAGTTTAGATCAGACATGATAGACGACCCAGAGACAGGCAGGTTGAACTGCTCTGCTAGCCCAACACCTCGGCCATCTGTGCGGGACAGATGGGACCCCACGCCTTCCTTTAGCCCGAGGCTACTTTCACTTGCATTCTCCCACACTTCCACTCACACACTCTCTGTTCTGAAAGGACGGCAGTTCTAGGAAGACAGAAACATGAGATGAGATGAAACGAGGTTTATTGGAAAAGGAGGCAAAATCGGTAGCTATGAACAAAAGAGTCGTTTCACTTTAATACTTATCAAATTGCAAACTGACTTACGCTCTGCTTGAACTAAAAATCAGAATCGTTAGATTGATTAGATTAAGTGATAGATAATAAATACATACTATTGTAATGAGAAGACCATTATACTAAAATGCTATGAATTTTTAGAGTTTAGCTGCCATGTTTCTCCACATTGTTTTCGTGAATAACGCGTCCACAAAAGGAGTTCACATTCAGAGCCCCACAGATATGTTCATGTGCATTCAGGGCCTTTTTTTTGCAAATAGCCTAGAAGTCTTAATATTAACTGTATGTTGTATTAATAACGAAGCGTATTCTACATTAAATTATGAGTTGAATCCCATTGATTAAAAACTTGCTATCAAATGTGTCACTCTACTGTCATCTCCAGCGCGCGCAGCTCAAAAGAGAAATGCAGAACATTAACTGCTAACGTTTATGCTAACGGTATAATGAGAGCACTATTGTAAAAAAAATAAAAATATATATATTTTTAATTGTTATGGTTTCGCCGACGTTAAGTGTTCCATTATTTACCCTGTTTATATCTGCAAGGTGTTCATTACACATTTTCCCCTGTGTGTTAACATCAGTAATTATGTTAGTTGGATGTCTGACTTGACTCAATGTATTTTTCCCCGCCCCCAAACATATGATTCGACTATCAGTCGAATATCAGCAAGATTCGAAAATTCAGATTCGACTATGAAAATCCTTAGTCCGGGACACCCTTAGTATTTTGTCTTATATTTAATGATTTAAATGTTATTTTATGAGTTATATTTATGTTTTATTTTCTATTATTACCGAATCTTCACTCTCAGGTCAACTGGTCATGGTCGAGCAACAGTTGGAGCCTTGGAATTATACTTCCGATGAACTGGCCAACATTTCCAAAGGGATTTTAATGTAGATCTGGCATGTTTTCTTAAAAATATTTTTTAAATGTTCCATCAGCTAAGCAATCAAACAAATTGCATGAGTTCTGGTTTGTAAAAAAAAAAACAAAAAAAAAACGGTGGTTTCTAATCTTGATAAATCCCTTACACTGGATTAATGAATGTGTTCCTTTGGTATATAATTACACCTTTCAGCCCTGGGAATAAACAGCTGAAATCCCCTGAGACAGCCCAAACTTCACCGTCACACTCACACGTCCTTCTCCTCGGGCTACCAGCTGCTCGACCTCTCGCCACCACAAAAGAGAAAGAGAAGCCGGACACAGAAGGAGAGGCCGCATGCGGCCGGTTGCAACATCAGCCGTGCAAAACCTGCTTTGAATTAAACTTGCATAACCACGAGCTCCTCTCTTTTGTTTAAGGATGCCTGTCCTGCCAACTCTCCTTCTAAACTCTCACTCCCACTTTCTGTCTCTCTCATTCCTGCGATTCTGTCTCTCACAACAGCACGAGCCGTCTGTGGCGCTGACAGTCGAGGGGTTTTCCTGCCGTCTGGCTAGTGCTGGAAACATGTTCAGAAAAGTGTGAGAGTTTGCTGAGGAGTGAGTCTGTGGGTTTATTTAGCAGTAATTTGGGGTCAATATTATTCCCAGATGTTAAACATCTCGTTTTCATTTACTGTAAGTACTCATTTACTTTTAGAATTTACACCATAATTCCAGAGTATCTACAGTAACGTGTTACATTCTATAAAAGAGCAACAATTAAAATTAAATGTGTTCCTTTTCATTAGAAGTTATATTAATGTCACATGTTATTGTTTGTATTTACACATAACACCTGAGAATGTAACATGTTACTTCATGAAAAAACTAGCAAAGGCAAAATATTGTTACTTTTTAACAGGAGTAAAAAAAAAACCTGTAATGCCACATTTATTATTGTTATTGTCAGTATTTACACATGTAACATGTTAGCTCCTGAAAACTTCAACAATGGAACACATTTAGTTTAATAGGAGTCATAATAATGTAACTTGTAACTTTGCATATTCAAAATATACCACTTTAGTTACCCATTGTTTTTATACAAGAATGAAACTAACTTTACTTTTCATTAGATGTAACAGTAATAAAGCATTTTTAGTATTTATACTTCAACGCCTGAGAAAGCAATGAAATATCAATGGCAAAAATGCAGTTACTTTTTCACAGGAGTAACTATAACATAATTAGTTTCTTTTTGAATTTACACTATACCATTTTTTACTTGCCATTATTTGTATACAAAAGCATAAATGAAACAAAATGCATTACTTTCCCTTACAAGTAGCAGAATTGCAACATCTATTTCTGTATTTACGCCATAACACCAGAGAATGCAATGTTACTTCCTAAGAAAAATAAAATAAAATTAGTTACTTTTAATAGAAATAACAAGAAATGTAACTTTGCTACTTTTTACATTTACACCACACTACTTCAGTTACATAATATCACTAGTTATGCATTACTTCCCAGAAAAAGTTTTTTAAATTGATTAACAATTGATGTAACAATAACGTCACTTACTTTTTAGATTTACTCAAGATAACTCAACTTACTGTTAGTCGCTAGTTTTAGTGCTACATAGTAAGTGCATGTACACATATTTTAAAATTTGATTCATTGATAATTCCCCATTTAAAATCTCACCAATTACTTACAATGCTTCAAGTATTTGTAAAATTTTATTTTAAAGGTAAAGTCACCCAACAGTGCATATCACCAACTGTTCCTAATCTAAAACAGACAACATAACCCCCTTTCAGCACAAACACATATTCACTGAATACATGTGATGTTGAGTCTGCTAGCAACAATGACTCTGGCCTGTGACATAACATGCGCACACACAGACAAAAGCATACACACACTCTCGCACATTTTCCCGAAAATGAGTCAGCAGGGTTTCACTGTTTCCAAGAACAATATCAGAGCCCCGAAAACAAAGGCAGGAGAAGCCACAAAACAGAGTCAGGTCACCAGCAGCTCAAACCGGACGTAACAGTGTGCCTAGTGCACTTATGTACAGGAAACAGAGAAGTTTTGGTGATACGTCTGGATGTACTGTGGCCATGTTTTTATTCAACTTTCCAGCAGAAATTGAGATTTCTTTCTGATGAGCAGCCAAGACACATTCAACTGGGATGCTATCACTGCCGGCTGTCTCTCGCAGACGCATATGTACGTTCATCTGTTTATCTGACTGTGGTGACTGCGTTTATCTTAGCCAAGAGCCATCAGTATGCTGCAATCCAGAAGGAAAATAACATTACTGTTAGTGCATGTCAATGCATCACTGTATGTTAATGGCTGCCTAGACATCATTGTGTCTACACTATTCATCCTTACATAACCAACCCATGAGCTCCATACCCTCGCATGACTAGAGGTGAAGTTCTCTTTCATTTCCATCTCTTTTGTGGCCGTGCACATGAATAGCAGCAGCTGTAAGCGTAACGTCATTCTCCTCTGACAGGTTTGCCTCTGTCTATAGAAGTTATTATCATTAAGCTAAACACCAACAATGCATGTCACGCCACTCGTGTCCTGTCACATCCTTCATAGCTGCCTTCTGAAAATATTTGCCAGGAACGGTCCTGGGTTAAATACACCATAAGCCGCTGAATATTCCAAGAAAATTATTTGACATGCCTCAGTTTATACAAATAAAAAATGTGCTTACCATTAAGCACTAACAAAGGAAGTCAACAAACAATGTGTCATTTAAAAGATCTTAAATTCAAATTTTAAAATCTATTTTCTAATGGTTGTTTTAAATTCAGAATTGAACTGAATGTCATTGAATTGAATTGGCCGAGCCTCAAGGTGTTTGTCTCATTAGAAAGAGTCTAAAAACACTTTCATTATCTGCTTACTGGCGAGCACAAGCTACTAGGAAGGGCAAAAAATGCTTCAAGGTTTCATTCAGTCTTGTAATCGCTCTCCAGACAAGATGTAAATCCATAGGCAAGGATATACTGAGAATGAACACTGGCTCAGCCGAGCCAAAACCAAGACTTGCAGTATGTATTTATAACTGTATTGTGCATGTGTGTGTGTGTGTGAAAGAGAGAGAGAGAGAGAGAGGGGGGGGGGGGGGAGAACCACATGCTCTGATCCTCAGTGGAGCCCAAAGTCTTGTTTCTCATGCCAAACTGGCTCTGGGAAGTCATTTCCAACAATGTGGGAAAAGCTAAAGATTTCTCTGCCTCTGAGCTGCTTTTGAAGAATTAGTATTTAATGTAATTTTGTGCACACTTAATGCACGGGATAGTTCACCCAATAAATGAATGCTGTCATTATTTACTCACGTCGTTCCTAACCTGTATGACTTTCTTTCTTCTGTGGAACACAAAAAGAGACATTGGACCTCATTGAGTTTTATGGTATGATTTTTTATTTTTATTTTTTATCTAGAAAGATGCTCAAATGGCTTTGGAATCTTTTCCAAAGATGAGTCCATAAACCAAAATTACACCCATCCTCTGTTGTTCTGTCATATCAAAACCCACTGACATATTTGTTTAGAACAGTTTTTGACTATTAATGTTGCTTTTCTGTGAATATTTCTCTCCGGAGACAAGACAAGACTTATTCACTAAGCAATATTACAGATAGAGAACTCTTATTACAGCCAGAAGCAGTGGTTTGAAGTTAAAAACATCTTAATGTTAGATTTATATTTTACAAACATGCAGCTTTTCACTTCTCAAGACATTAACTGATGTACTGGAGTCATGTGGATTATTGTGATGTCTTTACCGGCTGTTTGGACTGTCATTCTGATGGCACCCATTCACTGCAAAGGATCCATTGGTGAGCAAATGATGCTAAATCTGTTCCGATGAAGAAAAAGCTCCTCTACATCTGGCCTGTACATCCTGACGATTTTCAGCCGATTTTCATTTTTTTGGTGAGCTATTCTTTTAAGCCAGATATTTTAGCATTTAAGATCTTTATACTGTTGCTTCATCATGACAATGGGTGACTTGAAAGACAAAACTGATAGTTTACATTAATGCCCACTTTTGTTCAGCAAACCTGAGAATGTGACACCTTAAGTCGCATTATGCATTGCGAATTGAGATTATTTCAGCCTTTAAGATACACGCAGTTCAATTTGTTAAATGCTAGAGATTATATAAGCTTTGACTCTGGGAAATTTTTTGAGGTACACCATCCATAACAGCTTCCTCCTGTCCTACAAGAGGAACCAAAGCAAATTAACTAGATTAATAAACATGGATGATCTAACACATTTCAAAGCATTCTCTATATATTAAAAACTGATATCCAGCTGTCCTCCTCCGCTCAGATAAAATAGAATCCACATGTCTGCCCAATCAAATTAAACGAAACTCTGCATCTTCCTTCATCTTGGATTATGACAGTGGTCTGTTTCTGTCCCTCTCTCACTATTAACACACACACACACACACACACACACACACACACACACACACACACACACACACACACACACACACTGTCCTTTATGTAGAACTCAGATTTTGGTTTCAAGAAACATATCCAAGTTACATTCCAAACTGTGTGCGCCTAAGTTTGAGAAACCAGGAAAATGAGAGAGAAAAAGAGAAGGAACAAAATTCCCGTTAACATCATGTTTTGTGGACAAACTCCCTGGGGTGCTGTACAACCACATTTGATGACTCTAATAGAGTATTAATGGTCTGGAATAAAAAGGACTACATGGTGGCTGGAGTCATTTTGTTTTCCCTCCCCTCTTCTCCTCTTCTCCTCTTCCTGTGATCTTTTCCTAATAGTGGAAAAAGAGTCGACTCAATACTGCCAGAGTCCTGAGGGTTTGCTTTCCAAGACCTGGGATACTCAGCAACAAACACAAATTTTTTTAAAGAAAAGCTAAAATGTATAGTTCGAATTTATACATATTCTAGCATTTATAACGCAAAGCTTCCTTAAGTGGAATTCATATGAATTCCAAGGAAATAAATTTCCAAAACCCCAGTTTTGTTAATCATGTTCTGTAGAAATAGTGAGATAAAGTTTTGTTCACTCAAAAAAAATCATAATTTACTGTACTTTACACAACGCTATCATATAGCTACAGAGGATTTAGAATGAATTGTCATTTTAAGTAATTTATGACCATTTTATAATGTTTTAAAATAGTTTCTCCCTTAGTATGTTGGCTTTTTTTTCAGTATAAATATTTAAACATTCTTAAATTATGACAGTTAACACAGGGTTACCATGTCAACAGTTCAATAACTCATTTATCAAGTGATGAAATCAGAGAGATTAGACTTATTTTATGAAAAACTGATCAACATAAAGTGCTTAAAATGAGGAAAAACATCTGCCACTGGGGTAAGAGAAATTAACTTGAATGAAAAATGAAAATTATGTAATTAATGATTAATGTTGTTTCAAACATGTAAGACCTCCGTTTATCTTCGGAACACAGTTTAAGATATTTTAGATTTAGTCCGAGACATTTCTGTCCCTCCATTGAAAATGTATGTACGGTATACTGTCCATGTCCAGAAAGGTAAGAAAAACATCATCAAAGTAGTCCATGTGACATCAGGTAGAATTTGTTGAAGCATCGAAAATACATTTTAGTCCAAAAATAGCAAAAACTACGACTTTATTCAGCATTGTCTTCTCTTCCGGGTCTGTTGTGAGCGTGTTCACAACACTGCAGTGTAGTGATGTCCAGTTCAAGGACAAATCACTCGATGTAACCGGATCTTCTTAGTGAACAGATTGAACCAGTTCACCAAATCGAACTGAATCATTTGAAACGTTTTGCGTCTCCAATAAGCAGTTATCGAAAAATGACTTAAGCTGTAAACTTTTTTAATGTGGCTGACACTCCCTCTGAGTTCAAACAAACCAATATCCCGGAGTAATTCATTGACTCAAACAGTACACTGACTGAACTGCTGTGAAGAGAGAACTGAAGATGAACACCGAGCCGAGCCAGAAAACGAACAAAAGATTGACTCGTTCTCAAGTCAAGAACCCGTTTTCAGATCAGCAGTACACTGAACCGAGAACCGTCAGATTAGAGAACCGAGGAGATTGTTCCGGAGATGTTATCTTATGTAAGTTTGCTTCTCAAGTAATTGCATCTTGATTCATGGAAGTTTAGATATTTCACTGAAAAACAAGACAAAAAAAGAGCAGCTTGAACATGCTTCAAATGATTTCTTTTTTGTGTTCTACAAAAGAAAGTTCTGAAAAGACACGAGTGGCTGAAGTTGATGACAGAATTCTTTTTTGGGGTTTATCTGTTCCTTCAATTCCAAATTTAACTGAAGATTAAACAATGAGGAAATGAACTTTGCAGTCAGTGGGTGTTGTGGGAAACTCAGAGGCCTTGAGGGAAACTTTGGTTAGTTACAGCACGTCATCACATCGGCCAACATGAGAACAAATAAAGCAACAAGAAACAAAATAAGACTGTGTGTATGTTTATGTGTGAGAGCGATCCATCATTACAGAATAAATTCCCCAACAGCTCCAGGAGGGTGTGAAAGTGAATGAGCCAGACAGACTGACAGAGAGAGAGAGAGACTGAAATCCTCAGTTTAGTTTTCACGGATGATCCGTGACATTATTGTGTGTCCCGGATATCTCTGGAAGTTCCTATATAATTACATATGTATGTGTATAAGCATCTGAGAAGCATTGCATGAACGTTCTCTAGTTTCATATCCAAAAATCATATCACCATATCACTGCATGGATCAAAGGATTCAACTGAAACGGTGCATGTGCATGATTTCAACTCGCACATTGCTGAAATGCAAAAGTGGCACAAGTGGACACACAGACAGAGGCTAATAGGTTTATAATGAGGGGTTGCCCTGGAATGACAGATTTGGAAAAAGAGAAACGGAGCACTGAATGTACAGCTAAAGAGAGAGCAAATGTTTCTGAGAATGCACAAATAAATCTTAATATCTTACAGGAGTTGTGTCATGGAAAATAGTATATTTGAAAAAATAGTTAAGAAAAATAAAAGATATATTGTCTGATTTCATATTTCCAGTGTGCAGACTATTCCAGCTACCTGGTTCAAAATGTCATGAAAATGTCACACTACAAAATTTTTTAATAACTTTAAAATAGAGGCTTCATTTTTTTATATTTGTTGTAACATATGAGACTGTAACAGGGTAAAGTAATCTAAGTGCATATGTGTTTATGGAAAGGCGAATCCACTCGTGTGGTCTGGCATCTGTTTGAGTGGAAACAAGGCAGTTTGAATCTCACAGTGGTGGAATCGTCTGGAAGGATCTCAGACATCCTGCACAGGAGCTTTTGAGACACACATTTAGCCTTCGGGCCGACTACAAACCCAAAACCAACAAGAGCAAAACGCCCAGAGTCCCAGAGTCCATCAGAAAAGAGTTCAATTCACCCCAGACAGGAACGTGGGTCAAAAATGGGCATTGCAGACACATGTTCACTCAACACACGGGGTCAAGAGGTGAAAGAAAGCGTGTCAGATCAAACAGGCTGAACAAACAGCGCTGCAGATAATCAGACTACATAGGAAAGACCGAAAGAGAAAAAACAGGAATGTTATTGTGGCTCAGACTAGCAGGCAGCCAGCGTTTATTCATATGAACTGATTCCTGAGAGCAGGCGTTCAGTCTCCAGCCGTCTGAGACACCACGGTCAAAAATTCACACTGCCTGTCAAAGCCGTGACTGACCGCAGACTGTCCAGTCGCTGATCTGCTGGGGTTTGAGGCATACCACAAATCTATGAGGAATTTTACATTTTCAAATAATCAGTAAACATTTGACCTTGATGTAAATGTACTCTGTCTAAAATGTTTCTGATCTTTTTTCCCCTTTATTTTTTTGTTTTGTTTGCATTCAATATTGAAAGATAAAAAAATTAAAAATAGAAAAAAAACGACTTGCAAACCAAAAGTGCACGGTCAGATTCTTCTCTTTATTTATCAGTGTAGTAAGACAATATATATGTATATTCTAGATACGATCTATGAAATAAGACTGATAAGAAGTCTTAATATCCTATGCAGGGCTGCTTCTCAAGAAATTTATCTTGTTTTATGGAATTTTTTTATATTTTACCTGGAGAACAGGAACAAGAAAAGAATAGTCATCCCGAATAAGTATTTATATATATATATATATATATATATATATATATATATATATATATATATATATTTTTTTTTTTTTTTCGCAAGAAGTCACTTTAGGGGCTCTGTATTCCTCTATAATCCTAATATAATCGCGGCATTTATAGGGTGTAAAAACATGTTTGAAATTTCGCTAAGATATAATAAAGGCATGAGGCTTTTCAGTCTCTTTCCCTCCCTTTCTTTTCTCCTCACTTCCAAAGGTGTTGTTTTTCGATCTCTGCACTGGTTTGCTCATAAAAATGATTTATGAAGATGAGCTTTTAACTCAGATTTATTTTAAAAAAAAAGGAGTTTGCTTTATTCCAGAGACCCACTTACTGGCACCGTTGGCTGGTTTACAGGTAGTGAGGGCCCACTTGGTTTAGTGGGATTTGAGACCTATAATGGGGACATATTACACTCAAAATTCACCTAAAAACCTGCTTAGGTTGTTTATGTAAGGTTTTCCCTCTACTGTAGAACTGAACAGGTTATTTAGATTCAAACCGTCATGGAACACAGTAAACACAGGGTTACCATGTCAACAGTTCAAGATCTCATTTATCAAGTGATGACATCAGAGAGATATTATGGGCTGGAAGTGTGGGTGTGTGTTTTATCAGATGCACTGCTAACACACACTTGTCTGCCAGTGCAGATCGCCCTCACCCAAGTACTCTGGAAATGGGAATTCCTTGCAGCTCTAAAATCCATCCCACGCTCTTTCCTGCTCTCTCGTTCCTGATGACAGGCCTCTCTGGCTGGGCTCTCCGGCACTTATTCTGAGGAAATGTAAAATGGAAAGTTTTACTGTGGCATTATGGGAGCGTTTTAGCTTTTAAAGTGTCTTCACTTCTGTCTATAACCAGCGAGCAGGGCAGGGTTATGACTAGCTGTGTTTTTGTAGGCTACATAACATCTCTCACAGTTATGGGAGGATTGTGAGAGGGGGACAAAGCCAAACTTTAGGGAGGAGCCGTTCGATTCTCATCTGGACTGGGCCAGAGTCACGGCGCTGTTTGAAGGTCCTTTGAAGATGAGAAGGAGAGAGACGGTGAGAAAGAGAGACGAGGGCAGGTGGGCCGGCTCCAGGGGTGCGTGGAGGTCAGGAGAGTCTGAGGGCTTTTATGGGAATAATCTGCTTTAGACATTTCTCAGCAGAGACAGACTCCACTAAGAGAACAACCACAGAGATCGCTTACAGCATGAGACACCGTCCGGCCGTTCACGAGACACTAGCAGTGAGAACTAAAGGAGATTTACGTCAAGTTAGGAATGTAACTTTTAACGAGAAGACAAGACGCAAGAAGATGAAACAAGATATGATGCAAGAGAAGAGAAGAGAAGAGAAGAGAAGAGAAGAGATGAGATGAGAGGAGAAGAGAAGAGAGATCACTGCAATAAGATAAATTGGAATGCGGTTAGATAAAATTAGATGAGATGAAATGAAATGAAACCAAATGAAATGCGACATCAGATGAGGCGAGATAAGATTAGAACCCTTGACTTACATTTTAATTGGACTTAATATTGTCCGTGCCCAATGCTGTATCTGGAGATCTACCTTCGTGCAAAATAAAAACAGCTGAACCAGCTCATTAAGATCTTCAGTAATGCTTGGTAATTACACACAGGTGTGGTGGAGCAGAGTTGGAACTGAACTCTGCAGGTAGGTAGATCTCCAGAAACATGGCCCCTTTAAAAGTCTTAATTCCCACTAAACTGTATTGAGGGGAGAGGAGAGGGTCCTGCTGTGAAGACATTAAACGCATGTAGAGTAATTAGAGGTTTGCTGGAGGTCTCAGAGAGACACACGACCCGGTCTGGAGTTATGAGCAGCAGTGTTCATAATGACACGTCTGCGAACGCACCCCTTATTTTCATCAATCTAATCATAGAGAAGAGCATGTGTGTGTGTAAGTGTGTGTTGGGCGGGCAGATCTAACAGCACGGTAAGACGGAGGAATGTCTTTGATGTCATGGATGGAGTATGCAGGCCAAAGTCATAACAGTCATTTTTCAGAGGGAAAATTACACATGGGCTCCATCGACATCAAGCCCTGAACAACAGCATGCAGTCGGTCCAAGAAGGCAGCTTTCTACAGTAAAACAAGCCCGGAGCGCTCAACTGCCAGGAGATGAGCTGTCATCATCACAAAAACACACACGGAAACAACACAAAGTGAGAAGACAGAGAGACAAAAATACCTGACAGCAATGAAAGGCATTCCAGAGCCTGGAGCGTCACTTCTAATTAACAGATATTTCACACTTGCGTGTGGCATGAAATCTCAAATATGCATACAAATACTGAGGAATGATTGCAACGCTCATGGATCATGTTACCTAACAATCACACAAAAACTTACAGAGGTGACTGTCTCTCACAATTATACATTGTCATACTTAATTTAAGTGATTAAAATAAACCTGTGTTAACTTTAGCATGCAACTCATCAACAGACACTCAAACTGTATAACTGTACAGCAACATGCTAACAACTATTAAAGACAACCTAGGAATTGCTTAACTATATGCAAGATGTTAACGACCACTTAGAAAACTGTACAGTGACATGCACATTCAAAAAAAGAAAAGTTAACAATTTAACAAGATGCACAATGTATGCAATGATATGTTAACAATCACTCAAAAACTTTCAAGCAACCACATAACTGTACAGTAGCATGCTAGCAACTACTTGAAAATGTAAGTATTTTCCTCACACAAAGATGTGATATGGCTTCATATGGAATATTAGTTTTACTTATTATATATATATATGGAATATTACAAATTTACTTATTATTATTTTAATTTTTTTTGGACCCAGACAGTCCTGGTCAACAATTACTTTGTCTGTAAAGAATTGAGCTGGATGATGACATCACTGTATTTAATGATGAACTGCATTTTACTGTCATTCTGTATTAGTGACACACTGTTTTCCTAATGAATGTTGTTCAGTTGCTTTGACAAAATCTGTTTTGTTCAAAGCGCTATATAATTATAGGTTACTTGACTTGACTTGACTACAGAAAAGAATACTCAGAACATCTGCTTTTGAAAGT
The DNA here is from genome assembly GCF_003368295.1 of Carassius auratus. Lineage (NCBI taxonomy): Eukaryota > Metazoa > Chordata > Actinopteri > Cypriniformes > Cyprinidae > Carassius > Carassius auratus. The sequence goes on along the minus strand of NW_020523671.1, from coordinate 15,956 downwards.
CATATTGGTTTGGAATAACATGAGGGTGAGTAAACAATGATAGATTTTGGTGCATTGTCCATTTAAAACATTTTAGCACCAGCAGTCTGTATGTGTGTATGAGGAGAGAAAGGCAAGGGTTGCACGGGCACCTGGGTGACCTCCTATGAATTAAGAAACACACCCTTACGACAACAAACAGGTGTTGAGTTTCTGCCCTGCAGTGTCGGATCGCACAGGAAGAGGGTGTACATCCGCAGGTTCACTCTAAAACAGAGCATTCATGCTCAGGAGGGAGGACTCAGTGTTTATTACTTATTGAGATGTGCATTTATAGAGATTATGGGATTAGGGTGGACGTGTGTGTGTGTGTGTGTGAAATGTATTAACACAGATCATGGGTGAGGGCAACCTGATTACTTATGTGACAAACATACACATATAAAAACAAACTCTAGCTGTTAGCTTCTGTCATGGGATTTCATGGGCAATTTCCATGAAAAAAAAAAGCCAATCTTTTTTGAAACACTACAGGACTCTCAATTTAATCTCACTGCTGTCGAGGGAAAAATGAGATCTCAACACATCTACTTTAAACAGACATACGTCTATATCTAACCAAACATCAACTCTAAACAAATCATGGACTAGCCTAAAAGGTTGTGGCCTTTTCCAAAATCTCGTCTCATCTTTTAAAAGCTCTCACTCCCCTTCACACTCCAACTTTCACAACTCATCTTTCTTCTTCATTCTCAAAACTACAACTTAATTTATTATAAAATTACATTAAATTACAGCTTAACCATTATCGAAAAAGAAAACTTTTGCAAAGGAAAATCTGTATTGTATATATTGTATACTCAATTAGCTTTCTAATGATACTAGATGAGCAATTAGGAGGCCAGTGATATTGCAAGTAAAGTCAGCAGGAACTTTGGTGGTAAGTGACGGGGGTACCAATAATGATGATCTCAGTTTTCTTCATATTAAGTTTCAGAAAATTAGATTTAAACAAAGCTTTTATATCCTGCACGCAAACAAAGATTATGTCAATTTGGTATTGACGTATAGCTAATGCCATGACACTGTAGTATCTGACCCAATTGTAAAATATAAATAGTAAACAACAAAGGCCAAACAACGGAAGCCAGGAGGACGCATTGTTTCGGGGGGCAGTAGGGGATCGAAAGGTATGAAGAGAGCCAGGAGAGAGCAGTACCAGATATACCCACAGCCGAAAGATGAGAGATAAGCAAATCATGAGAGGTGGTGTCAAAGGCAGAGCTGAGGTCAAGTAACGCAAGTAAAGACAGAGCGCCGGTGTCACAAGAGAGTAATAAATCATTTACTACCTTTACAAGGGCAATGTTGTAAACGGAAGCTGGACTGAAATGGGTCAAAGAAATTATTTGCCACAAGGAAAGACTGAAGCTGGGAAGCTACAGTACAATACTGCAGTTCAAATAGTGTCCAATATCTGAAAAATGTCCAAAAATTGCCTAACCCTATGAAATATTTTGGAAGTTTCCTAAAGTACAAACCCTAAGTAGTTCTAAAATACCACACACACAAACTTTGTTCAAGCTCGAAAGACTCTCAAAGTGTAAACACTCCCAAAGCCTTTAACCTTCGACCTCTTTCCCCGTCATACCTCTCATGACTTTAGATTTGGAAATTAATTCAGCTTCCCCGAGGTGTAAAAAGTGTTTCCTGTAAGTCAGCTGGTTTTAAAATGCTGGATATGACTGAACAACCCACTGAAACCACATCAAACAGACAGTGGCTTCCCTTAAAAGACCAAAACCATCCTACCGGAGACCGCCTATGGCTCTGGGTTCACCCATAGTGCGTGTGTGTAACACAAAGCCAATAACCGCCAGTCTATGATTCACCTCTTACCAAAGTACCTTTGGATTGTTTTACCACTTAATTTCAGTGCAATTAAACCAACTAAGGAAAAACAAGACGTACTTATCATTTTCAAACACATTTCCACCTGTCTTTCTGAAGCAGACATGAAGTGTCTTTTTGACACCTGCATTTAGCTGAACCTTGGAGGTGTCTCCTGAGGCCCCAGGGCCCTAAACTCAGTGGTTTGACCTGAAGCCTGAGAGACATGAACGGAAAAACCAGCAGCGGTACATCAGACCTGTCTGCAGACACATACTCAATACTCATAAAAGAGACGAGTCTTTGATATCCAGCTATAATTAACAACCGTATTTTATCAGCTCACAGTCATTCAGACCTGCATGAGGCTTTTAACCGAAAGATAAAGAGACACTGAGATAATGTGCATTAGAGTTCTGAGTTGATATTTAAAAGTAAGAGGCTAGATAACATTGTATCTTCTGGATAAAGTCAAACCGTAGTTGGCAGGACTGTTTTAGTAGAGCTCAATTCTAGAAGAATGCAGCAAATGGACTTTTATGGGAATGGTGCAAGGACATTGCCAAAGTTACACTCTGTCATGTGACCAAAACCTGAGACTGAACTGTTGCATTTACCAAATTACAATTCATTGTGCCTTTGGAAATCCCAATTCAACTCCCTGACTTTTAAAAAAGAGATCTCAATCATTCCTATCCATCAAATGCTCAGTGGGGTCTTGACAACCTCAACAGAAATACCCTTGAGACAATATTTATGCACATTAATGAGCCCATGTACAACACCCTGTGACCTAACCCACTCAGATCTGACCAGTACTGATACATTTTTAAAACCAAATCCAACCCAAATCTGACTTTTTTTATTATTATTATTGAATACTCACTTAAATTTGGGTCTGTTTGTCATACAAAGCTATTGAATGGTTTCAGAAGAGTTGGAATATAGTGAAACAGTGATACAGACTACTTTTAATAGCATTCTGACAAGATCTGCCAGAACATTCTTCAGAAATTCACAGATTGTGTAGCACAGAGTAAAGAAAGTCATACGGGTTTGTTAAGTAAATATTGACCATTTTAACTTCCTTTTGCATGTTTTATGAGGATTAAAGGTCGAAGAAGATGAGGTGCAGAAGAAAGCTGCTGTAGATGGAGAAGAGAAACAGGCAAGTGCAGCTGCAGTCTGAGACCTCAACGAGAAGGTTAGACAAGATTCACCTCTGGGCTGTTACTATGCAGACTCTGCAGTAGAGAGAGAGAGAGAGTTGCCTGCAGCCCGCTGGCCTACTCTAAATGTTGCATAACAAATTTGCTAGCTGTGTTCCTTGTTTAGCTTGTTAGCCCAGAGACGCGTGACAACGCAGCGAATACTGCCTCCCGCCCTCCACCTCCTGAAAAGAGTCGAGGTCCAATAACAGTTGGATGAGGCAGAGAGGAAAACAGAATGATGCAAACGAAGGAGAACAAGGTTTTTGTTAACATCCTTCCCTGTCAGGTGATTCAGCCCCCCAAAAAAACAGTTCAATGGGTGTGTGTGTGATCGGGGGAGAATCTGGAGGTGTGTAAGGAAGCATCTAGAGCTCAATGTCCAGTAATAAGGCATGACTGCCTGCCCTGCAGTCTACCATGATCAACACACCTAGAAAATGATCAAGGTCCACAGCGCAGTCGCTCGAGCCGGAGCCAGTGTCCTCAGAGACTGTGTGGTAGTGTAAAATACTATTTTCCTAAAACAGGTTTTCCTCAGAACTTCGCACACTTCACAAACCAAACCATAAGACTCCACTGGAAAGAAATAGAAAAACATGACAGGCAGAACTGGAACATGGATCACGGCCAACCACGTGTGTTCCCAGACTGCAGCCAAAGACCAGGCCTACACCTTAGATGTAGCAGCAGACATGGGATAGATTCGGAAGCATGGAACACGAGCATGCTTCTTACCAGTGCTTTAAGTGGCCCAAAAGAGGTGCCGGTACTCTATTATAGCCACAAAAAAAACTAAAAAAAAAAAAAATTCTTTCCTGTTTTTTTTTTTTTTTTGATGACTCCCCTCATCCCCTGAGGTAACAACAACTAGGCTATATTGAAGGGCTTTTATATACAGCAGTCAACAGGCGACCTTAATAATAAATCCTTTTATTAGTTTGTGGATTTGCTTGAGCTAGAAAGAACTACTGAACATGAATAAAATGTGCAAAAGGATTTTGAAAAAATACCCTTTGAAAGAGCTACTGCATTACTGCATTTAAACTTCCAAACTGACTCAAATGATTCGCGAACCAGCTCCGAACTCCCGAACTGACTCAAATGAATCACGCTCCGAACTCCCAAACTGACTCAAATGATTCGCGAACCCGCTATGAACTCCCGAACTGATTCAAATGATTTGCGATCCCCAAACTGACTCAAATGATTCGCGAACCCGCTTTGAACTCCCGAACTGATTCAAATGATTCGTGATCACCAAACTGACTCAAATAATTCGCGAACCCGCTATGAACTCCCGAACTGACTCAAATGATTCGCGAACCCGAACTCTCGAATTGAGTCAAATGATCCGCTAAGTCGCTCCGAACTCCCGAACTGATTCAAATGATTTGCGATCCCCAAATTGACTCAAATGATTCGCGAACCCGCTACGAACTCCCGAACTGATTCAAATGATTCGTGATCACCAAACTGACTCAAATGATTCGCGAACCCGCTATGAACTCCCGAACTGACTCAAATGATTCGCGAACCCGAACTCTCGAATTGAGTCAAATGATCCGCGAAGTCGCTCCGAACTCCCGAACTGATTCAAATGATTTGCGATCCCCAAATTGACTCAATGATTCGCGAACCCGCTCTGAACTCCCGAACTGACTCAAATGATTTGCGATCCTGTTCCGAACTCCCGAACTGCTTCAAATGATTCACGCTCCATACTCCGAACTAGGAAGAATTAGGAAGCGTGTATATTGTGATGGGTGCTCTGAAAAACGGCAGCGCAGGCAAAGGATTAAAACCTCTATTAAAACAGATGTCCAAATGAACATATCTGTATGCTAAAAGCATGTTCTGGGCACATGGAGAGGTGGCAGTACGCTCAAGAGCTATATTTGGAAGTGGTGGTACTGAGTAGCTACTGGTGCGTACCGGCCCACTTAAAGCACTGCTTCTTACTAACTACATACTGTATCTGCATACTGTTTACTATTTTTAAAGCAGAATGCAATACTGTCTTCTCACTTTCTTCCTCTCTTTATATGTTCTCTTATCTCTAGCTATGAGGGAAACACATTACTTTCAGCCCTTGCTCTAATCAACGAAAATGGACGCATCTTAAAGCATGTGTAGGCTATGCATGAAAAAGAAAAATTGAATTATTGACATATGTAGCCTATCAAAATAAACCACCATTCTGATTTAAGTCCCAAAGATTCCTAAGCTGTATATGAAAAAATATACTTAAATACTACCAATACTACTACTACTGTTTAATGATATAGTTAATCATTATTCATATTTAATTGTATTAAATTAAATAATATTAATAATAATAATAATGAAAAAGTTCTTCCCTCACAATCAAGTCAACATGACATCAAAACCAACCACATTTACTTACTTAAAAGTTACTTAGCCTACATAAAAATAAATGTTTGTCACAATAAAATAAAACATAAAAAATGAAACATCTAAAAAACGATGTTTGTTATAATCTGTCAAACATTTTCACATCTCTGATATTTCTATTCAGCTGATGTCATCAAGGCATTGAATTAATAATAAAAATAATAATAAAACATTGTTTATTAATATTATTAAAGAAATAAAGTACTGAAAATACTATAACATATATATATATATATATATATATATATATATATATATATATATATATATATATATATATATATATATATATATTACAAATAACATAAGTGATAATTTTATAAAATATACTACAAATAAGAGTATGAAGAACTGCTAGGCTCTCAGCAAGGTCCATTGTCAGACCCCAAACAGCACATCAAGGTTAAAGACATGCACCCTATTAACAGCTAGCCCTGAAATCAAACTGATTAGGAGTTTTAGCTGTCCTGAGGAGGTTTTAGTGAACTGAGAAGTGAACAGTCATGGATGAGCTGCCACATTCAGAGTTTTTGTCTGGTTACTACGGAAATGATAATCTGAAAGAGCCAGACACACTTCAGTGCCTCACAGTCATGCGTCTTTCTGTTACGCTAACAGACATTCTCTCTCTCTGTCTCTCTCTCTCTCTCTCACACACACACACACACATACACTTCAAACATTTTTACAGCCATTCCTCCAAAAAACTGTGTATCACTTGCTCTGTGGCTTTAGGAGCTAAAAAGACAATCAGAAAATGAATTCAGACAGACGTTTTCCTCTGACCAGAAACCCACAATTTTCTTTCTTAACTAAAACGCTCTCTGATTTATCTGATTTATAAGTTTCATGTTAACCACTTACAAATACTGGACCATTATTAGCATTTAGACAATATAAGCGGAAACCATGAGAGCATGTTTACGTTTCTGAGAAAGAGTGTGTTGAACAGGAATGGCGCTTAGAGAGAATGTGCAATACACTGTTTACAGTGTTTGACCTAATTGTGTCAGAATCATGCCTGATATCACAGAGATGAACACACACACACACACACATGTTTGTGTGCGTGTGCATGGCATGTGCAGCAGAAGCAACGTAAACAGGTCCTAATGTGGCCATGCTGATTCTCAATAGTAGCACAAGCCCTTCCAAAGCCCCACCCCTCCACCCACACTCACTCACATTTGCACTGATTCAGATTCATATTAGCTGCTCTGATGTTAAAGCACACAAGAGACAATCACTATGAAAGGGTTGATGGAGGGTAATTATGGTGCTGGGAGAGAGGGTGTACATAAATCTATTCAATATATCATTACCACAACAATAACACCGACTTCAAAAGCTCCTCTGATATGAGAAACCAACATCATACTCACAATACCAGCTGTTAGCTCAGAAACCAGTTTGACATTTTCTGAAGAAAATATGAGCTGAGACTGCCAACATAAAACATTGCCACAATGCTATACTGTTTGGATGGATCACAGGACGTTGCTAAGGTCAGAGTGATTTAGGGTTTTTTAGGACGATCTAGGCGGCTGCTTACAGGCTCAAGTTAAACACTAAAGCTGAATACTTAGGATTTAAACAGAGCTCTAACCTTGAGTATGAGCAATGATAAATCAATATAAAAAATACACATGAAGGTGCACCAAGTACAAAGAAATCAAATAAGAATAATAAAAAAAAAGTGCAGTTTTTTTTAAATGCAGGTTTGTTGGGCTGCACAATTTGGCTAAAATGTTGTGATGATGTATCAATACTTATGGCTAAAAAAAAAAAAATAAAAAAAAAAAAAAATAATAATAATAATAATATAAAAATACTAAATAAAACAAAATAAGAATACTATTGTTATATTTCTCAGTAAAATAAAAAAGTATTTAATAATATTAATGATTATTATTATTTTGATTTCAACTTTAAAATTACAATACTAATATTTATGTCTTATTTATTTATTTATTAATTCATTTTTTATTTTAAAAAACGTTAAACCAAAACATCCAACTTTTACTTTGATGAATAACTGCAGCCAAGTCCTTAAAGTTTCTCTTCAGTGCCACGTTTTACTCTGAAACACGTAGCCATATATTTATTTAACTAAATTTGAATATGATTTGATAATCACACCAAACCATATTGTGATTTTGGTTTTATTTTGCCTGAACGTGCACCTACTGAATACTATTCACTTCAGTTTGATAATCGCATATTTTGCACATTTTTGATTGATAATGCATGACAAATGTGTCTGGATTATTATTATTATTATTTTTTATTCTTTGAAATGGCATTGCAACTAAAACTTTTGCACGATTCTGTCTCCTCTCTGCTCATGTCTGTTGTAACTGCTGGCAAAAATGACAGCTTACTTTCAAGACAAAAATCTTTATGGGGTTGGTTTGATGATTAACCATAATTATGATGTCATGTTTAAACAGACTGACACAAACAAAAGATCCCAATCTATTTGATTAATGACAGAATCCATCTTTCTGACCCCTAATGACCCGCAGGTACCACAGACTAGTGCTGGACGATGTGCATTAGTGACCTTTGACCTCCAAATGACAGGTTAAACAGGAACGAGAGGCTGAAAACAGGCACTTATTCAGTTATTTAAGCAGACTGCTGGAGACGAGTTTCCAGCCTTATGGATTGTCTAAAGGGAGCTGGATTACACAAGATGAAGTGTTGTGAACTTTGCTCAGTATCCTCTCAGAGTCTCAGTTGGGCCAGACTTCCCTGAATGAGTCAAAAACAGAGACGGATCTCATGAGGAAAGTGTTTAAATGAGACCTCCCAGAGCAAAACAAACTATTAGTGGCTAAAGAAAGACGGGACGGGGAAGGAAGGAGGTCTGGAAGGACACGCCAGGTTGGGTGTTATTCCATAAACACCACATTCCCCGAAAATGACCCTGAAGATCAGGAGATTCATACAGCATGAGACAGAACATCCGTAACAAATGTCCATTACCATTACATTTATCTTGAACACTAAATAAATAAACAGATAATACAATAACAATAACAACAATAATTTGATAGAATCTTTCAGTTCTTCTGAAATATTTCTTTCAATCCTGTCAACTAAAAAAATCAGGTGTCTCTTCAAGAGAACATTATGGACTTTTCTACAGTGCCAGATGTTTTGACCACAACAACAAAAAAAAACATCAATTTTATTTTGGTTTATATTTTGCATTATCTTACTTATATATTTTGTTTAATATGGTTTTCATATTTTACAAAATATTTACTATTATTATTGTTGTTATTGCTGCTGCTGTTATTATAAAAAAACATACTTAAGCAAAATATAAATTAATTAATACAAAATATAAATATATATATTATCATATAAAATATTTAAAATTAATATGAAACAAAAAATATAATTATAATAATAATAAGATTATTATTATTATAATTATAAGTAGTATCTAATTTTATTGTTTTAGAATTTCTATTATTTCATTAATATTTTATTATTTCAGATTTTTGGTTTTATATTTTAATGATAAATATTGCATACTTATTAGTAGTAGTAGTAGTAATATTTTTAAATTGTTATTTATTATAAATAAATAAGAAATAATTACATATAAATAAAATTTCACAAAACTTAAAACATAATAATTAATTATTATTATAATTAAATATTATGAAAACACTATCATGATTAATACTAATAATAAATATTATTATTATAATAAATCCAAAAGGCCAGAGATTTTAAAACACTCTCAAAACAAAACAAAACAAAAAGACTTTCTCTTTCACTTTTGCAGGTCCATTTGAAATCAGCAAATACACAAAACATCCTAACCTTACTAATCTCATCATATCACACCAAACTAAGCACAGCTTCCAACAGAAACACACGCTCTGCCTCGAGTCATCACGGATCACAGACATCATGCTTGTTTCACTTTTGAATGACAGAATCTGTTCTTATGCAACATGGAAATGATGTTCTCTGTAACAAGAATCATGTTTTCCAGTGTCATCTGGTGTGAAGAGCACACACCCCTTCTGCTGTCCTTCACTATAAACCAACTTTCACCACATTCTCCGCAGTGACTCACAGCCCTACAGTAGCTGTGTTTTGCAACTTGTTTGCTGGTCAAGGATCTAAGAAAACAGCTTGATCAAGATGGTCTACCTAGAAACCATATATAACCACATGCTCCCTTTAGCATGCGTGTTTTGAGACTTTTGATCAAGTGAATAGTCCATGAATCAAGTCCAGATCTTTAACCATCTTTAGACCCTCAGTCGCGCGCGCTGGAGGAGACGAGCGCGCAAAGGTAAACAACTACTTGCATTACATAACTTTTTAAGGGCTGTTTGTGTGAGGTATCCGATTGGTAAAACATCTGGGCTGGTGGCCCAAAGATCGCAAGTGCAATCGATCACCATTGAGCATGACTAAACCTTGAGAAACAAGACACTCCAGGAGCGGGGTACTCACGCACTGCCTCCTGTTTGGGGTCGAGCGCGCCGGTGCTCTCCTGGATCCTGCTCATCTTCTCCCGGAGCGCACAGACGCGCCGGTTCGTGGCGAGCAGCTCGTGCTCCAGCTCCTGGAAGAGCGAGCAGGCGTGTTTGGCCAGATCCGACAGCTGGCGCAGGGTCCGGGACAGAGCCACATTACTGAAGGCGCACAGGTCCTGGAGCAGGAGACCCTCATCATCCGCGTCCGTGCGTCTGCACAGCCACTGGGGCTCCACGATCCGCTTGGCAAATGGCATTCTGTCATGTAGTGTTTAGGTATAATATCCACCTTTGGAGAAAAACGCAAACAGGTTCCATGTAAAAAGCAAGACCCCCTCCTCCTCCTCCGTCAGTCCAGGGTCTCTCGCGGCTCGTCCTCCATCCTCCGTTCGGCCGGACACACACTCACACACCCGCTGAACCGCACTGAGATCCGCCTCTGCCGCTCTGATCCCGCTTCCACTCACTGGCGTGCTTTTCTCAGCTTTAAACTCCGAATGCTTTTAAGGAAAGACGGAGCGGAAACCTGGAGTGGAGTGCGGTGACAACTGGATCCGGAACAACCGCTTTTCATTCACGAGACAGACAGACAGACATACAGATGTTTTTCAAAGTCAGATAAGAGGTCCTCAACTTTTCTTTCTTTCTTTTTTTTAATCCCTTGCTGGATAAAGAAACAGAACATTTAAAAAATATATGTTAATTATTATTATTATAAAAATTAAAATTAGTATTGTATTATTAGTATTGATGACAAGTGTTAGTGTATTTATGTCATATTATTTATTAATTATAAAAATTAAACATACGTTTTAGCCATTTTTACTAGTTTTAATTCCATATACAAAATAATATAGATTATGAGAATGTCAGAAGTCATAGCATTGTGAAACTAGTTATAATACTTTGAGAATAAAGTAAAAAGTCTTAAATTATTAACTTTTCTTGTATTGCTATTACTTTGTTCTGGTAATTTTGACTTTTTTCCCATAAAATTATTATTATTTGTTGATAAGGCAATGTTTCTAATTGTAAGCTTTTTTAATGTGTTAGCATGTAATCTTATATGAATATTTAAATTTATTTCATCTTAATTCCATTTAATGTTATACATTTATTAAATGTATAACATTTATTACATTTTAGTTTTACTTAATACATTTTAATATGGAAGGGACACTGATGTTTAAAATAGATTTTGGTTAAAGTTCTAAACTTAATATTGTATTTTTCTTTAATGCATATTTTCATCTTACAAACGAGATCAAACCATAATTGCTGGGCCCCCTGTTGATTTAAAGTCTGGCTTATATTATAATGCATTTTAGCAAAATTTAAACAGTAAAACAAATATGAATAACAAATGAACCAACAAACAAAACTATAATCCAAAGAAATTTGTAAAAGCAAGAACAAACATATTAAAACATAATTCTGGTTAATGGAAACTGTCATTAATTGTATAACATCACAACTTGACATACCTAGACATTAGACACCCCCATGACAACTTCACATTTGATGACTTTCCGTTTTTATTTTCTTGTAGAAAATGCATTTTGATGCTTGTGGTTTAATAACCTCTGTAACGTAGCAAACAATAACTGACCTTTAAGTGGACAAATGCTGTTCTTTGTAGATTGTGGGTGAGTGAAACATCAGTGATGTGTTTCCACACTTCAGTCCATGTAGGTTAGTGTGTGTGTGTGTGTGTGTGTGTGAGTGAGAGATTCCTGTGAGGACGCGTCACTGAGAGTGTCTCATTCACATTTGCTGAGTGAGGAATTTCACTAAAGCCTGATAAGAACTGAAGAGCTCATGTCCCTTCACACTGGAGTCTCACACACAGCTGGCATCACTGCAAAGCAAAAACACACACTCACACACTGAATGAATGAAGGGCAGTGCGGAGCCTCAGCGTACTGGCTGGAAATCTTTGAAATCAGAGTGATGTATTTTATCAGTTCATTTGTATTATTACATCCTTCACTGTCAGCAGTGCTGTTTCTTCAGATGCTGCAGATCCCTCTAGTGGCAGATCCATCACAGTTATGATCACAACTTCACTTTCAGCTAGAGAAGAAGAGACTCTTGTGTTGTATCGGGATGGATCAGTGGTTCTCAGTCAGGGGCCGGCGTCAATATGCTTCCAAAATTACTTAAAATAAGTTCATTTCATTCTACATGCTTCCACTCTGAATTGGACTCTGTTTAATCTAGGTCCAGTTACTGCTAGTTCAAAGAACTGATAATACAAAAAAAAGAAAGTTAATAAAATATATATTTATAAATTAACATAACTCTAGATTAATAACTAATAATAAAAATATCATTATTAAAATATACTAACAAAAATACTAGAACTGTATTAGCATTAGCAATGAACAACAGTATATTTATAAATGAACATTACTGTAAATGAAAATATTTTATTAAAATATACATTTTTAATATACACACGCAATATAAACAATAAATTGAAAAGTGTAATGTTATTATAAAAATGTATAAAATATCACCTTAAAAACATTATATCAAAATAATATTAATAAAATATAATATATTTAGAAATAAACACACATCTAGATTAAGAACTAATCATAATAATAGATAACTTATAATAAAACAATAATATTTTATTATTAAAATATAAATAATAATATATATGATTAATAAAAATAATACAACTGTGAATTAAATTAGCAATAAACAACAGTTTATTTAGAAATGACCCTTATTTTAATTATTATTTTAAACATTATTGTAAATAAATAAAACTAAATATTTTATTAAAATATCAATATTTTAAAAAATAACAATAAATACACAAACACACAAAATTGCAGAACTGTGAATTTATAAATTAAAACTATAGTAAATAATATATATATATATATATAATTATATTAATAATTAACAATATAGGAATAGATTAATAAATGTTGTAAAAAATGATTCCAAGTATGTATCCAATGTATTAACTAATGTTAATGATTTTAACTTACCATTAATTCTTCTAGTTCTGGATGGGCTTCAAATGTGGTCTTAAATAACTTCAATAACACCTAAAATCAGTGGAAGTCCTTAAAGGGGGGGGTGAAATGCTATTTTATGCATACTGAGTTTTTTACACTGTTAAAGAGTTGGATTCCCATGCTAAACTTGGACAAAGTTTCAAAAATTAAGTTGTACGTTTGAAGGAGTATTTTTGTTCCCAAAATACTCCTTCCGGTTTGTCACAAGTTTCGGAAAGTTTTTTTCGAGTATGGCTCTGTGTGACGTTAGATGGAGCGGAATTTCCTTATATGGATCCTGAGGGCACGTCTGCCGGAAGAGCGCGCGCTCCCGTATAGCAGAGCACTGAGAGCACAACAGACATTCACTGATCAGAGCGAGAGCGTCGCGAAATGTCACAAAAGGAGTGTGTTTTTGGTTGCCAGGGCAAGACAACCCTGCACAGATTACCAAAAAAAAAAAAAACAGCATTAAGGGACCAGTGGATGGAGTTTATTTTTACAGAGCATCAACGGAGTTGTGCAAGTGTTTGTTCCCTGCATTTCGAAGATGCTCGTTTTACAAACAAAGCCCAGTTTGACGACGGATTTGCATATCGTTTATTTCTTAAGGATGAGGCAATCCCAACGAAAAAGGGTCACGATCGTGTGTTGGAACCGCGGGCGGTGAGTAAAACTGCTTCAAATATCTCTGCCTCCGTGTTAGTGCGTCCCCTCCCATGCCGTAGACCTGGGTTCGAGCCCCGCTCGGAGCGAGTCGTTGCTGCTGCTGCTCTCGTTCAGTTTCAGCCTCTGGATCTGATTCTGGATCATAAATAAACGGCTGAATCTGACTGTTAGCCATGGTTTGTATTGGAAGATGTTTTATTCCTCACGGTAATGTCACAGCTTCCAAACGCTCTCAACGCAAAAAGCCTACTGGCGCTCGTGATTCTTTAGCTCCGCCCACACGTCACGCCTCCAGCCGGTCGTGTTTTTCCAGGAAAAATCGGTACAGACTATCTTTCTCTTATGAATATAATAAAACTAAAGACTTTTTGGAGTTATGAAGGATGCAGTACTACTCTATAGGTACTCAAGATTAACAGGAGATTGAGTGAAAACAAGCATTTCACCGCCCTGAAAGCAAATGACCTTTATTTTAAAGAAGAAAAAAGGATGGCAAAAGTGTTGTTCTGTGAACTGCTGAGCTGCACCTGTGACTGAACACCTGTGAACTTGAGCTGATTTGACTTCATACATCCATGGGAGAGAGATTCTTTCGGTTATTTTGGGGACATGGAGAGAGTGGGAGTCTAAGTCGGTTGACCTCTGACCTCTACAATGCTTGTGTCTTTGTGAAACCAGCACAGCTGCCACGAGTGGTGTTTCTGTACCTGTCTGTTAATGTGTGTGTTCTTCTTAATACATCTCTCTGCTAAAACGACCGTCTCATCTGTGACTCCAACAGGCTTGAGACACTTAACCCTGTGTTCTCGCTGGGAGAAAACTCATTCTACACTGTTCACACAAAAACAAGCATCAATAATGAATGACAAAAGCAGAGAGAGAAAATATAGAGACAGATCTAGAAAGAAAAACAGAGCTGAACTGGATTTGAACTCATTTAAGGGCTGTTTATGGATTTGTAATCTGACAGAATGAAGCCAAACGCTCACGTGACCTACATCTGTCTGTATTACTGGCCTCTGCATGTTAGATATTAAATATGAATGTGTAATCTAGAAAAAAAAAAAGTCAGCTAAAGTTCACCTTAAATGATATACGATATAATGGTAATCTTAGGACATATGTGACCCTGGTCCACAAAACCAGTCTTCAGTTGCTGGGTATATTTTTAGCAATAGCCAAAAAAACATTGCATGGGTCAAAAATTATACCATTTTTTTTATGCCAAAAATCATTAGGATATTTAAGTAAAGTAATGTTCCATGAAGATATTTTGTAAATTTCCTACCGTAAATATATTAAAACTTATTTTTTGATTAATATATGCATTGCTAAGAATCCTGGACCCAAAACCGAAATTGATTAATATATCATCGAAAGGTGAATAAATGCACTTTCCATCGATGTGTGTTTATTT
This sequence comes from Carassius auratus, assembly GCF_003368295.1. NCBI lineage: Eukaryota > Metazoa > Chordata > Actinopteri > Cypriniformes > Cyprinidae > Carassius > Carassius auratus. The sequence goes on along the minus strand of NW_020523671.1, from coordinate 856 downwards.
GGCCGAGATCCAACTATTTGAAAATCTGGAATCTGAGGGTGCAGAAAAAACTAAATACTGAGAAAATCACCTTTGAAGTTGTCAAATGATTCTTAGCAATGCATATTATTAATCAAAATATGTTTTAATATATTTATGGTAGGAAATTTACAAAATATCTTCATGGAACATTACTTTACTTAAATATATCCTAATGATTTTTGGCATAAAATTTTTTTATAATTTTGACCCATGCAATGTTTTTTTTGCCTGAAAAGTGTGCCTGTGAGGTCTCCTTGTAAAATGCATGCCCTTACTTTGCCACTCTCTTATCTAATGCAAAAATTCATACATTAAGAGTATTGAAGTGTTAAATTCATTGTGGACTCTTTCCAGACGGCTGTGGATGTGAGGCCCAGGTTTATGTATATGTTTTATTAGCATGTCACTCTCTATTGTCCTGTTGTTTGGCCTCCATTGCACAGCCGATCTGCTGCAGCGAGTGACGGACAGAACAATGATGCTATCAGGCACTGAGGTCGACTCAATGGTCCCAAGATTATCCACTCAACAGCATCTGACCCCAACATTTACAGGTACATATGCATTTACATTTAAACCACTAGAAGGATATTTCACGAAACAATAGCTGTAGTTTATCTGGATTGATGTATGAAAATTATATTATTTTATCAGGCTCATTAGAATCTGAACCAATCATAATTCAGTATCAATCCTAAAGGAATCAAATAAGTATCTGACAGTAGGATTTTGATCGATTCCATTAGCATTCCTTTAGGATTTTTTGACTAGGGACAAATCCCTCACTGCATTGGACACTTGTTTATACAGTCTTTTGGCAAATTTTATGATGTTT
>NW_020523670.1:0-28801 GCF_003368295.1 Carassius auratus | reverse complement strand
AATGCTATATAGGGATGGATGGATGGATGGGTGGATGGATGGATCTACATGCATGGAAAAACATTGTATGAAAGTATAGAATATGGCTCCTTTAAGGAAATGCTAATTCTCTAACTCACCTGTCAGGGTTTACAGTTCAATTCTCCTTTGACAAACTCCTCTTCAGAATATACTTATCTGAAGACTTTCCTCATGAACTTAAATGAGCTCTCTCCTAATAGAAACCACAGCAGACGGCATTATAAAGATGAGCACTTCTCTAAGTAAAGAAAGAGAGATAGAGAAAACAGAAGGAAAGGGGCAGATTAAGCAGCATTCCCTGAGGGAACAGGCCTGGGTCTTCAGCTCGATGGGCTAATCATGAAGCCCATCAGGCTATTACAGCATACAGTTACAGGTTCAAGACCTTTGAGACTGCCTCTGATGCATAAAGCTGTGAGCGCCTTTGACAAATATAGCTGCCTAGTTCCGTGTTGATTTTCTAAGACAAATTATCAGGGCAAATCACTCTCTGCGGTGGTGAATTTCATTACACCAGAGCACTTGATTGTTCTTTTTTTCTGTGCTCATTGAATGTGATCATTGGTAATTAGCACTTGGGTGGTGACAAGTCAGAGCATTTCTGGGAATATGTTTGGACGTGCAAAAGACAGAAAAAAAATGTGCCTTTGCTCAACTGAAACTCTAATTAAAACAACTTTTCTTCCTTGTTTGTAAAATCAATCACAATGCTAAAAGAGGTTAGAACCATTATATAAATGGTGTTTGCATCATTTTAAATTAATTAAGGATGCAGCCATGGCACTGTATTCTGTAACAAATCACATGTGTAGAGTATTTATTTTTGGTTCAGTTGATGTTTCTTTAGTTAAATAAAGGTATAAATTATATGTTTATATACTAAACCAAGAATGAGAAGTTGTTCAACAATCAACTATAAAGTGTTACTTGAATCCCATACCTCTAAATCACTTTTATGCACTAAATGCCGAATTCATGTTCATGTAATGCACATGAGGCCGTTGTGGAGTGTGGAAAATGAAAGATAGTTTTGGTTGGCTGTCCATAATAGAAGTTGCTTGAGCATAAAACTGACTCTCTGAGAGCCTCTCGGAGATAATATAACAGAGGAGAAAAAGAGTTCTTGAGAAGAACTTACACTCAAAAAAATAACTCTTTGAACGAACATAAAAAAATCATGGAAAGGATTTCCACATGATTAATTTGCTTTATTTCAGCATTATGCAACTCTGTTCCTCCAATTTAATGTACTTACGTTGGGTCAACTTAATTTATTAAGGTTGATTCAACTTATGTACTATGGTTGGGCAAAGCTTAATTTAATAGTGTCAGCCCAACTAATCTGAAATGTTTTGGACAATGTTTTTAATAATTAAGTTCATTTTACAAAATAAGTTTAAGTAAACTTAACAAACCTTAATAGAGTCAACAAACAACAAATGAGTTAATTGTACCTGAAAATGTTAAATAATGATGACATAAAATTTGAATAATGCCATTTCAGGAATGCCACCCCCTTGCATTAGGATCATGAGCAGCTGATTAATATTACTTTTCATTCAAACCTTTCTATAATTACAACTTATCAAGCATATCACAAACATATTTAAATTACAAAGCAACATTTCAAACCGTTTATTTCTTTGTTTGTTTTGTTCTAAAACTTATTAGAACAACTTGATTACTATAAATTGTATTACTCATCTACCTATCTAATGGTGCTACACTTCTCCAAGAGGGTGACAGAATAACAATTACCCATAATACACTGCAGAAATCCTCAGCCAATGAGATGCAAGTCTGTGTTGGTTTCGCTAATATGTTTCCTTTACGCAAAAATGTTATGTTGGCTGAACAAATAATTTTTAAGTAAAGCTGACAATACACACTTTTTTGTTGAATGAACTAGATTAAATCAAGTTCACATTGTTAAATAAATTTTGTTAAGTAATCATAACATGAATGGATTAAGTAAAATTAGCAAAGGTGAAAGTACATTTTTTTTGAGTGTATGCTGAAGGATGGGTCAGAAAGACTGAAGTAACTTAGTGTTTAAAAAAACTTAGCTATGGGAATGACTAAGATATTTTGAAAAATCCCAAAATATACTCTTTTCTGACAGGCCATTATAAGTTTACACACATTTCTTTTAATATTCAAACACAACTTGATGCAATCCATAATTCAAAACCCAGAACATATCTTCATAGCACAGTACCTGCAATCACTGTTAATCCTTTTTTCCTTTACATCGTTAACATATTTAATAATTTTTAATTGTTTGGTTCTCTGTGATTTCTAAACACTGATAGGTACTGAACAAATCCACAGTGCAAGTGTCACACGCACACACACACACACACACACACACACACACACACACACACACACACAAAGTGAAATACCCAAGAGAGAAATGCTGAATGTGACTGCAGGATTACCGGTCAGTGGCAATTTTTAAACAATTATTTTCTTTCATTATTCTGTTTGGTACCACTCATGATACATAAATTAAAGAAAAATAATGTGTGTGTGTGTATATATATATATATATATATATGTGTGTGTGTGTGTGTGTGTGTGTGTGTGTTTGATAGATTATGGGATGTCATGCATTATATGAACTTTATAAGCACTAATAAACAGCCAACATGTTAATAATAGGTATGCTAATAAGCAACTACTTATTAGCGAGAATTGGACCCTATACTAAAGTGATGCCATATATATATAAATATATATAGTTCAGATGCACAGGATTCTTAAGTGCCATTTGAAATTATCTTCTAAAATGAGCATTATTATTAGGCTCTTATGTGTAGGTTCTGTAATTTCTCTTTAATGGCAATGAATGAATAGGTTCTTTTAATTTCCATTAAAGTGAAATGACTGAACATAAACATAGGAGTCTGAGAAAAATTCTAATTTTAGAAGGAAATTTCAATCGCACTTAGAAGCTTTTGCATCTGAACCATAATGTTAATCATGTTTTTCTCATTGACAGCCCTTGAATATGTCTTTAATGTAAAAATGGCAATACAGTTTATCAAATATTTTTCTCAGAACTCTGAATACACGTAAAAGTTTTATCTATGAAGAGGACACACTTGCCAACTGCTGCCATAATATCCAAATCAAATCCACTTCTGGGGATTCTGTGTGTAACTGCAATCCCAAGGTTCATAAATAATATACTCACTGTAAACAAAATAATATGCACATGATTCATGCAAAGCAATAAAGCCCCATAGCTGTTTGTATTTGAGTAAATCAATAGCCTTAAAAAGTAATTTCTGCCATTTCTTATAAAAGATATCAAAACTAATGAATAGGTAGTGAGACTTTAACTCAAATCACATACTTCCTGTTGGAGCGTGTAAAATAATAATGCTAAATTGCACATACAAGTGATCTGAAGGAATATTAAACATATTAAAGAATGGCACACTTTTCTATGAAGTATTCACATGCACCTTTTTAGCATATTACTTTTCATATTACTTTGCCTTAAAGGAATAGGTCACACAAAACAGAAAATTACCTAGATTTTATACTAAGTATGACTTCCTTGGTATGATTTTTTTTAAAAACAGTCACTGATTATTTTGTGTTGTATGAAACAGTTTGGCTATTCTGCAAAACAACACCTTTTGTGTTCCACAGAATAAAAGGCATCTTATGGATAATGTTGACAAAAATACCTTTAAATATACAACTCAAACCTTGATCTATTCTATGCCCAGCCTCAAAGACTGCATGCATCAAGAGACAGTGGTGCTGATTTGGGGTTTTCCCCTCTGTACATATAGTGACTTTGTAAGGGGGAAAACTTATACAGAAACAGCACTCTCATTCTCTACTGGAATGCAAGACTGCTGATAACATGGTTCTCCACTGCAATCCTGGAAAAGTGCTGAATTGGCTATTGGCTTAAAGTAATGACTTACAGTAAAGCTTCAGAGATGAGCAAGCCATATTGATACACATGAATGGACATGTATTCAATAGCCAATGCCACTAAAAATAAGAAAAGAGTCATTTATACTACTAATATTTCAATAAGTATCTATAAAGAATGATTATGACATAAATGATTCATAATGATACAGAGAGCTTACTGGACGGTATAGCTAAATTATTCACTTGCCTCTGGTGCAAGCTAAAATGATATAGCAGGGAAGTTGATAGAAAAGCCTTATATACAGATTTTATGGAAGCAGACTGCAATTTTCATAATATTCACATTAGTTCTACACAGTTCGTCCTACATAATCCCTTTTCCTGGTGCCACACAAGGGCTTTCATCTCAGAACTGTTACTGGGCTGACTGTACCAATATTCGGTGATTTATGTATCCATGTTTGGACTCAGTCTGCATTGTATAAAAATATGTAAATGTTTCTCATACCACTACTGCCAACAGAGGTCACTGCCCTGTCCTCCAATTACTGGCTAGACTATACAAAAATGGGATGCGAGTCCTACGCTTTTAAATTAATCAGAGCTATTTTTAATATATGAAGGAAACTGAAGGCTGCTGAGTATTTATGGACAAATACAGACAGGTGGAAATACAATCATGTGTAGCTTTTCAAAATACACAAAACACCCACAGTCCTTCTCTCAGTCACACTTGTGCACGTACACTCACGCTGTCAATCTGCCACACAAATATAACACATAGATACACACAGGCAAACCAGGGTTGTGTGCTGTTCAGAAGTGAATTGAGAATGGCTTTTAAATTCTGAATAGGAAATGAACAACAGGATTCAGAAATTCAATTTGAGTTTAAGGAAGCATCATTAAAATGAAAGGAACTGCAGAAAGAGAAAAGTTAGTCATGAAAATTTTTGGCTTGACAGGTTTGTTTGAAGGTTTCTAAAAAATATATGTTTCAAGGTTTTACTGTAAGTTTTGCAAACAGTCCAAAAGATAAATAGATTAACAGAAATCTATTTTTTCAAAAATGCTGCAAAATCTTACTACAAGAATGAAAATTGGCTTAGGGCATCTTTATCTGTCTGTGTATATGTGTTATTTTAGTATCATTAAGATACTATTAAAATTTTATTCATATTTTGAATCAGTTTTTATTTTTATATTTTATGTTTTCATTTTAAAGTTAAATTGTTTGTTTTGTGTTTTATTTTTGTAATAGTTTTTATACATTTTTATCTCAGTTATTTTTAGAACTTTGTAATAAATTAAATCAAAGTGAAATATATATATATATATATATATATATATATATATATATATATATATATATATATATATATATATATAGACAGATTGAAACATTACCTGAAATGAAGTAAAATGTAAAAGATGCTTTATTTTAGTCAGTTGCCAAGGCACCATTTCTCACTTTGATTTAGTTTATTTCAAAGTTCTAAAAATAAAGAACGAGAACGAGAAATAAAAATGTATAAAAGCTATTACAAAAATAAAACACACAACAAACAATTTAACTTTAAAATGAAAACATAAAATATAAAAATAAAAACTGATTCAAAATATGAATAAAATTTTTATAGTATCTTAATGATACTAAAAAAACACAGATACACAGACAAAGATGCCCTAAGCCAATTTTCATTCTTGTAGTAAGATTTTGCAGCATTTTTGTAAAAAAAAAAATAATAATAAATTGCAGTATTGAAATGTTTTTTCAACTTTTAATTAGTAATTCTATTATAATATTAGTGTATTTATCGTATTTATACACTAAATGAACCTTCTGTCTTCATTTTTTTTAGCTACTTTTAATTCTAATTCAATATTTTTTTTCTTCCTGTCAATTCAATTTAACTTCCTGTGGGGTGTGGCCAACTGAAATTCAATTTTACAAACTCACACCTTTCTGTTCAATCACACGCAACATCCCCATCCTCGCGAACGCGCTCTGCATCTCCCAGTCCTTCCACATTTACAGCATAAAGTGATTACCTTCAGATAGGACAGCAGAGTGCTGGGCACTCACGTTCTCTGCAGCATTCAACACCCAGATGTCCAGCAGAGGACAACAAAATGACCGACTCGGGGGGAGGAGTACGATGAAACAGACAAAATTCCCCAAGAGTTTGCTACGCTCTCAATATAGCTCACCTTTTCTCCTTGCGACAGGCAAAGCCCGTCTGGACTGATAAAAATTAACGATTTGTAAAATGACTTTTTTTAGTGTTCCGTGGAACACAATGATAGCAAATAACGGATAATCCCAGGTTAGACAATAATTTGGGCGAGCGTTTTATTTCTCTGGTGCGTCTCCGGGGTCTGTTGGGTTGGGGAAAGCGGGAACGTTCCCGGCTGGGGTTAAAAGGACGAGAGGAGGCGTGTGAGGAAGCGGGCTATAATAACTATCTTGATTGCATAGTGATACGCCACCGGCGCGTGTACATGCGCTTTTAAAATATTACTGCAACCGTCCACAATGGCAAGTTTAGCATTCAACACGTGTCGCGAGAGTAATGAAGAGAGAGAGGGAGGTTGCTAGGTGACGGCGCGTATATACTGAATTTTAACAAAATAACTGGAGAGAGAGACTGAGTGAGTGAGAAAGAGAGAGGAAGGGGAGGTAAGGAGGGTGGGAGAGAGCTAGTCAGCAACATGTAGGCAGGCTGAGTAAAGAGAGGTCGAGACTGTGTGTACGTACAATTTCTTTTTAGGTTTTTTTTTTTTTTTTTACCTAAGAGAAACATACCGGAGGGAAGCGTCGTGGAAATGGGCAGCTGTGGAATGGATATACAAGTGACGAAGTGCCGCAGGAATAACAGTGTGTCTGGATCCTGAAAAACAGTGAGTATGCTGGTTTTCTGCTTTCTTGTGGGGTGTTCGGTCAAGTCCTCAATGGATTTTTGTCCTTCAAATCGGCAAAAGGCGGCAAGCGCGAGACACGCTTTTGCGACAGCGCCTGAACGCTCCTGCGTCTCGCGCGCATATCCACTTTGATGGATAGGAGACAACCGGCCGGTGAGCGAGGGGTTTGACCCCTCTGTCATTGATGCGCGTGCACATAACACAAGGTCTCTCTCTCCCGCTAACCTGACTATCACCTAGACATCCTAAACACATATAGGATAGTACTGACTTGACTTTCACCCCACGGGCTCACGAATAAGGTCTCAACTTTACCTCAATGCCAAGGGTAGAGCCTAGGTATGCTTCCTCATAGAGAGCAGCAGTCCACCGGGAAAGCACGTATGTAAAGCCATTCCGTATTCCGGTGTTATTTCTGACAAGTGGTCGCACGAATTTCCTACACAGACTGTTTAAAATATTACAAAAATAAAATATTCTTGTTAAATATTTTAACGTTGCTGTGAAAACACTGCAGTTTTAATTCAGTCATTCATTTCTCCTTGTGTGTGTGGCTTCTTTTTTCTTTCTTTTTTTTTTGAGGGTCGATCAAAAAAAAAAAAAATCAGTTTTCATCATATTGTGTGTAGCCAAAAAGTGCAAAAATATGCCGACATTTCAACTTTTTTTTCCCTCGCATAAAACATTTTTTTTCCCCTCGCATAAAACAGAAATTGTGTCATTGCTGAAACTAATAGAAGAGTAGCATATTAAAACAGGTATCAGTTTTTTATAAATGTAATGCATTTCAATTGCGAGAATCAAAATACATGTAATTAATTTTGTAATATCAGAGCCAGTATGCTGAATTTATAGTAACTGAGGTTCCTTCTTTCTTGTAGCTCAGATTGCCTTCTTTTTGTACCACTTGTTACTGGGTAATCGAGATCCAAGGAATCTGCATGTCTCTGGCTTATTAGGAAGAATAAGCTGTCTTTTGTTGTTCAGCGGTCTTAACATTGCTGCAATTATCAGAACGCTTTGCTGTGAATGCCATATGTCGTTGGTTCAATTGCTTATGGTGTGGCTGCCATTCTTCTAGTTTCTCTCCAGCTCTAAGTGTCCATGTTTTATAGGGTACTCAGTGCATTTGACAGCACTTCACAAAGCCTTTGGCCACTTCCTACCTAAATGTTGAAGTTCTGCTGGTGACCTGCCTGAGACATTAAGAGTTGTTTGACAGCCTTAGACGATTCCCCATGGGAAAGCCAGGTTTTTGCAGAAGCCACCTAAAGGCTCGTCTGACAGGTTTGGAGGTGGCAGGAAGGTGCTGGTGATACTGGAGGAGGGGGGCACCGTTTGGTCTGTCTCAGAGATTGCTGCTGCTTCAAAGTCATCCCCAGGTTATAGTTGTTGACTCCAAGAACATAACCACCCACCATATAAACACAAACATACACCCCTTAAAAAAAAAACTCTCACTTGTTTCAGATGAAGAAGCACAGCTTGATGGCATTTTGGGACGACTGCCCAACAGGAAGCTGGCCTAGAGGTCTTGAAAAGGCACATCCCAGGGAGAAAGCTAGGGAGAAGCCAAATTGCGTCCTGTTTTCCCCTCTCCTTTTCAAGCCCCCTCCCTATGGGATTTGTTGCTTGCCAGACCCCAGCTGTTCTGAGGAGCCACCTCCTACGTCCAGCCCTGTCATGTCTATGCATCAGAGCTGTGTTACATCACCCTGCATTCAAGACTGAGACTGACTGATATTTTTTTCAAAAGACTTCGGAGCATATGAAAATGACTACATTATCTAACGGCACATAGTTATTGTTGATTTGTTTGTGGCGGGGCAATATCTAGATCTTGAAGCCTGAACTTAATGCAGATAACACATTTTGACATATTAGAAAATTCTACTACAAGATCTTTTTGATCTTTATTCATAATCATTTTAATTCGATGATTTTAAACCGCTTGTCTGACATGCTTATATTTTGCAGAACATCATTTAATTGTGTGATGAACTGGAGCGTTTTGCTGGATTAGGGTGTGGATTCTCTTTTCAAGGCCCCATCAGAATGCACCTGTATTTGCCTTTAGTCTGTAGTATGTTAATATCGGTCACACAATAGATTTTAATCATACCCGAAAACCCCCCAGAAGGTCTTACATTGCCCTTTAAACTTAATTAAATGTCAAAAAAGAGATATAGAAGCAATTAGCCTCTCTATATTCCAAAACATGTCTCAGCGGGTGTTCAAAAATGTCTCTAAAATCCACAGAGATACTGAATATTTCTATATTTATTATATAACTAGTGAAATGAGATGGGCAAATTAATGTTATAACCAGATCCTTGAATGGGGTTATATGATGCAATTTAAATTTTTCTTTTCTCTTTGGAGTGTTACAAGCTCTTGGTGCATAATGAAGATCTGTAAAGTTGAAAAGACTGAAGTCTCAAATCCAAAGAGATATTCTTTATAAAAGTTAAGAGTCAACCACGCCCTCCTAAAACGGCTAATTCTAACATGCCCTCACATCTACATCACTATGCGAGAAGATCTGCATAACGCTGCCAAAATGTTCACAAAGAAAGAAGGCGTAACTTTTATTCTCTCTGTTGCCACCGCCGCCATGTCGGAGACGCTGTGTGTTTCATTGCGAAAGTGGAAATACTTTATCCTTTACACACTTGAGGTACTCAGCCAATCACGATGCACTGGATAGTTGGCCAATCAGCATACACCTCGCTTTACTGAACGATGAACTTTGTAAAAATCATACGTGTTTCAGAAAGGTGGGGCATAGAGGAGAAACAGTAATGTACATTATGTTGAAAATAATGTTTTTTGAACCTTAAACCACATAAACATGGCATTACACCAAATACACAAAATAATGTTCTTTGTAGCTACATCATATGAACCTTTAAAGGCTCGTCAAACCTTTTCAGCCTTCTGTTCCTGCTGTCTGAAGCTCATAGGCATATAAAACTGGAGTTGAATCTAAATGAAGAGGATGGTAGCAGTCTCCATTACTTTCCCATGGTACCATAGGATTTGTCAATGTCACTATGCAAAGTGAGACTTAAAATCTTGACAGTGTAGCTTCTCGGAGAACTAGAGTGCTAATGATTTTCAGCTGCTCTGCATCCTGCTTTTCCTGTTCTCCTTCTTGACGGTTCGTATTTGTTGATGTTGTCTTCTCACTGCTCGGCAGTGAGATCACTGGGAGGAACAACTCAGACGCTGGCTGCATCTGGAAATAGCAGGCATTTTACTTTTTAAAAAAACTCAATGTATGCTACCAGGGAAGACGCTGAAGCAGCAAAGCTGCTTGCTTTGAAGCACATAAAGGCATATGCTTGCGCACGAGACATTTATTTATGTCTGTGATATATTTTTACCTAGATATTGATGCCTGGGGCTGGCCCACTGCGAAATTTGAGGAGATTTGTCTTTCTTTCATTTGATATCAGCATTATGGATGCACCAGGGAGAGCAGAGATTGTCCATTTGCAGCTATTGAGATTAAATGTAGGTAAGTGATATTATATTCAGTGTGTTGTACCAAACTCTCCCTTACGAAAGGAAAATATATTTACCATATTGTGATATATTGTAATATATTATTTTCCCTTTTTATTTTCTGATATATTATATATTTGAATACATTGAATAATATAGCAAAATAAACAAATGATTGCTGCTTTCAATATATTGCAATATATTGGAAAAAAATAAATATTAAATCCCATATATAAGAATATATGCCTAATATATTACATGATATTTTCCAATATACTGCGATATATTTTTGTTTCATAAGGGCTTTTGGAAGTCCTCATTGTGCACGTGTAGCATTTAAATAATGGAAGCCACTATCTCTCTGACAATTCTAGACCTGGTTTCACCTTTTATTTTTACCTTTGTTTATAAACTCTTGTCCCCAAATGATTGTAGTGCCATTCACACTCTCAGGATACTTTCAGAAAACAATAGATTCGACTTTCGATCCTACTGTGTGATCACTGCACCACTGATACAAAACACACAGGTCCGTAAGAGCAATACATTTAATATACACAAATTATTATTAGGCAGGGCTACTGCATGTTTTTTTTTTTTATGACAGCCGTATTCACAAGTATTTTCCAAGCAAATTACATGTATGCATTTAATGACTTACAGTGTTTTCAGGCTATACGTTTTTTTTTCCAGTATGTGTTTTCCAATTCCAATTGCTTTTACACTGCTAACACAATGTTCTACCTCTGAGCCACAGCAACTTAAATTAAGTGCACATTTCAGCATGTGTAAAATTACTGATTAACATTAAACACCAACAATACTATATATGTACTACTCACAGAACTCTATTATTTAGCCTGTTCCAAAATGTTCTATAGGTTTCTTAAAAAATGTTTTTTTTTTTTATTGTTTTTTTAACAATAACTGTAATTGCAATACCATTATACCATGATATTTTTTAATCTAAGGTTATCATATGGTCAGAATCTCATACCGGTCCAGCTCTACTCAGCCCACTGAAGAATCAGATGCGCTCTGATCACTGTGAATTAAAAACACTTTCTTCTCAGTACCAACAGAGACTCCCCGTATTTATTTATTCATCAGATTTTTAGTTCGATTCCAGTAAGCGCTCTACCCTCATGTGCTGACTTGGTATGAACTTGATGCCCACTGAGTTTTGTCCTCAATTTGTTCAAGTTGTATATTTCTCCCCGTCTCAGGTGATATGTGGTGGAATGATGTCTATGCCTTTTGACCACTGGGCTTGATTGCTTATCTAAATAAGTGCCTTAGTGAAAAGGGAACCAGGGTGAACTTCTATTTCGCACTCTGTTAACATCAGGGCTTGAAATCAGCCGTAAATTACCCTTGCTTATTGGACAGGCGTGAATGTTTTTTCTTTTTTCTTTCTCAAGCCATTGATTGTAAATTGTTCTAGTGTAAACCGACATTTTATCTGTGCACTTGTGCTTGATAAAGTCTGAGCTGTGGAGTCCTGAGCCTCTGAAACTAAAGCTAGCCAAGGACATCTTGGGTTCAAATTAGTCCAACATGATGTCTTGTGGGGGCGGGCGGATGGTAGGGTGGGGTTTGCTGGGATTCCCTCCTTCTCTTTCCCCTGAGCGAGAGAGACAGAAACCGGCTCCCTGCAAGCATCCAAAATTAAATCCCAGGGGCCTCCACAGATGTGATTTTCAACGTAGTGCAGTATGGCTTGCTGCTGCCACTGTCACTTTTACTCTTTGGTTTGCCACTCTCTCCTCCCTCCCACTGGGTTTTGGGATATGATTCAAATTAAGCTCCTTACCTTTGCAAGTTATTTTTTTTTGTCTCCTGAGTGGGATATGGTTCTGTGTTTGATGAGATGGATGAGTTTTTTCAGCTCTTTTCATTTTGCACCTCAAGGAGGAGGCATTAATTTAACATGGATTCACGGCAAGAGGTTTCTTTGTTTTGGACAGGGCTGTTTACTGATGTTTCACCAATTTATGGAAAATGTGTTGTTTGCTGAGGAACATCCAAAGAAAGACTTCCATAGGAAATTTTTAGTGCTCTGAGGTTGCTCTGTCACAGCTCAGGGGACTTAATGGGAGTCTCAGATTCTTTTAAAGGAATATTCTGTGTACAAGTTAAGCAAAAGTGTTTGTAGTATGATGTTCATAACCACAAAAATTAATTATCAGTTTGAAAAAAATATATATATCTTAACTTTTACTGTGGACAATGGAAGTGAATGGCACCAATTTTAAAGGAGGTAAAAGCTGTGAAGAATATTGTAAAACCACACTTACATTAACTTTAATGTGTGTATCATTATAGTTGTAAAGCTGTTTAAATAGTTTTAACAGTAATTTTAGGGTTTGTCATGGTCGAAGTTGTAAAAGCTGATTATAACTTTTTTTCTTGCTCTAAAATCATGTGAACACTGTTACCACTAGGGCTGCACGATGTGTCATTTAAGCATCGATATTGCGATGTACGAATCCACGATAGTCACATCGCAGGATGTTAAATGTAGGCTGTCGTAGTTGATCCGTTATTCATTAACCGTACGTGCCAGCTGCTCCCCAGCCCTTGACGAATGTGATTCATGGATTAATTGCACAGCTTAACCATCATAGAGTGAAAGTTTATCATTTGCATGTGTTTTTAAGTCCTGTCAGTTTAACAGGGCGCATATAAGAACAAGCAGAGAGAGAGAGAGAGCGAGAGAGCCCCGGCCGTGTGCGCACGCTCACCTTCACCATCTTCAAACATCAAGAGCACTGTTTTGCTCTCTCTCGCGCATATTAATCAAAATCAATTGACACGATGGAAAAAAATATTTTTAAATAGTTGTTTTGTAATTGATTTTTTTATTTGATAAGCAGGACAAAAAAGTTAAAAGCACATTTTGCCAATTTAATTAATGCAGTGGTGAAAAAATGGCAAATTATGATTACATGAGGCAAAATTTTGAAAAAACTTATTCGGCCTTCGGCCCAATGTTCCATTTTGTGTGGCTTAGGCCAAGAAGTGTCATTTTGGGGCATCCCTAGTTTTAACATGGATTGGCCACATTCAATTCCATTAAATGCCGGAACTAGGTGCGATTTTAGTAATGGACTGACTTTTTTTAGATAACCAAATTAGCTCCTACTCCAGAGCAGGGTCTAACCAGCCAAACTGGTACCACCTGTGATATAAGTAAAGGACTGCCCCCTTTGTTTAGAAGGCCCGAGACATGGGTCGCCCATAATGAAAGCCTGTGTGCTAGTGCATGGAGCTTGGAGGGGTACATCCACCTGGTGTTTCATATGGCTGTGGCGTGGTCACAACGCACCAGCATGTGATGAATTTGCAGGCAGGGCAAAACATGTTTCAGAGCTGTCCAAACTGTGAGGGGCTCCAAATAATTTATGTGGGCTCAGTAGAGTGTGCTCGTCCACACCTTCAATATTTTGATCTCCTGGATGGTTCCCCATCCTGTTTAGGATGTGTCTGTCATTTCCACTTTCCGCAACATGATGGCCCCAGAGAGGTACCATGAGCCTTAAACCAATGATGCAGCGCTGCTGTGTACGAATGCGTCTCTGTGACTGAGTGGCAGAGATTGTGTAATGGACTGAAATGAAGAGATAAACCCACTTCATGAACACCCTGTGATGAGTAGGGTGGGGCCGAGAGCCGTGGGAATGAAGCGAGACTGGAAGAGTAGTTGATAATGAGCAACTCCTGCACCACTCTCCGGTCTTGAGTTCCACGGAGGAGCTCCAGAAGGATAAAAGGAGGAATGACAGTGAAAGTCAAGAGACGACCAGGCCGGGATTTTATTTTGTGTTTTGCTTATGTTTGTTTGTGACAGTCATCCGTGTGGGGCTGTCGAGCTCTTATGTGCTTATTTTATTATTAAAGTTGGTAACACTTTAGTATAGGGTCCAAATCACACTAATAAGTAGTTTCTTATTAGCATGTCTATTATTAACATACTGGCTGTTTATTAGTGCTTATAAGGTACATATAATGCATGACATCCATAATCCTACCCAATACCCTAAACTTAACAACTACCTTATAAACTATTAATAAGCAGCAAATAAGGAGTTAATTTGAGGCAAAAGTCATAGTTAATGGTTAGTTAATAGTGAGAATTGGACCCTAAAATAAAGTGTGACCTTAAAGTTTTATTTAAATGTTCACTGGTTCCCGCCTCCTTCTTCCCGTCACTATGAATGTTGTTACATTGGTGACGAAACCCGGGAGGAAGGAGGGACACGCTGTCAGAGAGCCTTTGCTGCTGAGGGGGATTGCGGTGCTGAGGAGATCGGGCAGCAGGAAGGTGTGGAGACCGTGAGTTGCTGCCCCCAGGTGGTGGCACTAAAACGATGGAAGATGAGGTGGGACGGAAAAGCTCGCTGACAACCAACTAAGTCTATACATAAACCTTGTGTGTTTTGACAATATTAGCACAAACATAACTTAGTTCAGTAATCAGGCACTGTTTGAAAAGCTTTTTTGGGTGTGCTCAGAAAAAGCGCTCGTCAGAACAGCACACAAATGAAACGTTGAAGGCTTTAAAACAGATGCAAAAAAAAAATAATAATACTTTTGTGATTGCGAATTAGTGCAGTGTCTAGTGAGAGTAGATGGTGCTCTTTGATAGTATAGTGTCCCCATCACTATACTGGGACTAGAGGTCGACCGTTAGTGGATTTTGTTGATACAGATAGCTAGGTTGGACCACACTGGTCGAAACCAATTAATTAACTGATAGTTTTTAAAATGTATACTGAACAAAAACTAAAATAGTGCCTTATTTAATAGGGCACTATGAAATCAGTTTTATTATATTCAAAATTCCGTTATTTCTGTTTTAATTTTTCTGTATTCTGTTTTTTTTTTTTCGTTTTAATTTTTCTCCACTCCTTTTTAATAGTTAAATTAAAGTTTTATTAATCAAAGAGCAAGTCTAATTAATTAAAAACGTTTTCATTTAGCTAGACGACAGACGCTGAAATCACCGCGAGTGTCATGTGTGCTTCAGTATGTGTAACGTTAGAAGATGAAACCCAGTGTCTGCACCATTCATTTACAGATACACGCAGAAAAAGCAGGATTCATATTTAAATTGACTTTCACCGCTTAATAGTTACGGATAGTCCGTATCGTGATTTGATTTAACTTTTAAGTGTAATGACCTACTTTTGATTAATTAAAAAAAATTTGACAAATTCTGTGACATTCTGCGTTAAACTGTGAATTCCATTTTTATGAATGGATTCCGCGATTTCATCCGTGTTTCTGCATATTATATATTATAGCTTAATAAATGAAGCATACAGACTTTATTAGAGCCACACAAAGACAAACGTTCTGTTGTAAATGTTCAATATACAATTCATTGTGTACATTAACAACAATTCAGGGGTGAATATAATGTAATTTTAATGGTGAACTATGTGAATGGCGCTCTGAGGCGTGGCAGGATTTTCTGTCAGCTGCATGTAAATAAGGGGACAGAAGTTTCTCGCTCTGTTCAGTGTGCAGCATTACGTGTCTAAACAAATAGCACGTGCTGTCAGTGATTTCAACCACTAGAAGCCGCTCTTGCACTGTATAATGAAAACAGAGCCTTCTCAGCCGCTCCAGCAATGGATGCAACCCGGAAAACTATCGGCATGGATTTTTGCCGATAACTGATTAACAATCGGTTATACCGTATTTTTCGGACTATAAGTCGCACCTGAGTATAAGTCGCATCAGTCCAAAAATACGTCATGATGAGGAAAAGAACATATATAAGTCGCACTGGACTATAAGTCGCATTCATTAAGAACCAAGAACCAATAGAAAACATAACAGTCTCCAGCCGCTAGAGGGCGCTCTATGCTGCTCAGTGTAGACTACAGGAGCACTGAGCAGCATCTCTGGCAGCATAGAGAGCCCTCTCATGGCTGTAGACGGCTGTTTTCTCTTGGTTCATTTCTCTCGGTTCATGTCAAATTAATGTTGATAAGTCGCACCTGACTATATGTCGCAGTATATTATAGTCTGGAAAATACGGTAACTATCGGTGCCGATTAATCTGCAAAACTGATACATCGGTCGACCTCTAGTTAGGACCCACAGAGACCACAGGGTGAGCACCCTCTGCTGGCCTCACTAACACCTCTACCAACAGCAACCTAGTTTTTCCCAGGAGGTCTCACATTCAGGTACTGACCAGGCTCAACCCTGATTAGCTTCAGAGGGCAACCAGTCTTGGGAGTGATATGGCTGTGGTGTCTATACCATGTACCTGTAGATGTAATAGCTCAGATAATTTGGTCTCGGAAGAATTAAGCTTTTAAATAGCAATGATTTCAATACTTCGGTTTCTGGGTAAATCTGAGAGCACTGTGTGACATCTTTGTGAAGCACTAGAAGAGGTTTTTTCTTATAAGACTTTAACAAAAGTCTCCATTTGCTTCTTATTTAATCACATTGCTGGATAAATAATGTATTAAACAATTGGGAGGCCTCTTTTTTGTTTTTCTTTCTTACCAGCAAGTTCCCTAAATCTGTTATGGTTTGGAACCATTGATCTATAATATAGAACTGGATTGCTCATGACGTCATGAAAGTGAAGCCGCCGCGCCGCCATATTGGTAATCCCTGATTGAATTAATAGGAAATTGTATTATTTTAATTATAAAACATCACCTAACAAGTCAGCGTTTATAAATCTGAAGTATTTCTGTACATTATTACAATGCAAACACCCTAGGCATGTAAATAGTTATTTTTTTAAAGGTCGCGAATTTCCCCTACTTATTAAAATGCCTACAGTAGTGAGCATCATGAACATGATAAATATCAGACAGACACTACCTCAACATATATAACAAACTACAAACTGCTCATTCTGAAATCTGTATTTATTCAGAGAAATAACTGACTATATACAATACGGATTTAAAGACATAAAGCTTTATTTCTCAGATAGTAAGTTAAGCTTTTCATTTATAGAGCAATATTAACAACATAATTGTATTATCCATTGTAATATATTCAAATCCATTTCCGATACTAATACGTTCATGTTTAACAATTCTTGAACAATTATGTTCATAAAGTTATTTTAGGACAGCGGTTTGAATGTAACTCAATGGTGCTCTTTGCTGGTAGGAATTAGTAAAATGGCGGATCGAACACTTCCGGTGGCTTCACTGTCTGTTGGCAGTTTAGAACGCGATGAGCGATCCAGTCATATATATAGATCAGTGGTTGGAACATATGTTAGGCTAGCATTCAGAAGCCACACGGTTTACTCATCAGAGCCGCACTTAAAGTGATTGTACTGATGATGAAGAAGCCCATTTGATCGATAAATCCAATGACATCAGTTTCAAAGGATGAGAAGAGTGACTATGAATCATTCAACTGTAACACTCACCCTGGGATTTTTTTCTCATTAGCTCTAATATAGTGCAGGGTCCTTGTGTAATGAAATAAGCCTTCAGGTGTGTTGTCAATGCTTTTCTGTTTATTATTTATTATCCCCCATTTTATTACTATTGTCTTCTTCACACTAACAATGCCCCTAGCCGTAACAATGCTCTCGGAGTAGAGTTTCACAGCCAGATGTTTCTGCCCAGTCCATTACCCAAGTGCACTGGCAAACATGGTAACTGCGCTGTCATACTCGACGTGGCCAGAATTTGTCCTCTGTGTACTTTTTTTTCCTTCAGTGCCTCAATGTTATCTCATTGTCTGGGAATGATATCTGGTCATGGACTGATATAAAAGCCAAGTGTGGACAGTGTTGTTTTTAGTAACTGCATATGGTCCGTATTCTTGGAGATGCATTTTTAGAGACAGTGTTAAGACAAGATAGGAGACTTCAGAACCAAGGATGTGATTGCAGAATGAAAAAAGAGAGATGCTATCAAAGTTGAATTCAAGGTTATGTATTTTACATCAACAGTGAAAGTGAAGTTGCAAGAAACTCTGAGACCACAACTGGAATTTTGAGTGACCCACGTCGGCTTTATCTTAACATGCATTACTTTCTCTAATGCCATCAGTCAATCAAGGCTTAAAGTGGAGAGCACATCAATCACTGAAGTCCGAGGTAGATTCACTTTTGTATGAAGACACTGGGCTGCATACTGATTGTGCCAAATCTTGTCCTCTTGAATTTTGTCCATTTAGTGAATGCTTTGGAATTAGGGAAATGTGTGCTTGTGTAAAGAAAACATTTTTGTTTCAACAATATTTGTGATGACTCTAACCATTTTGTCTTTTTTGAAATTCACAGAGCTAACACTCACTGCAATGTTGAATTTGTAGTTTGAATCAAATTTCAGTTTGTAGAAATTCTAACTGAGCAGCTGCCAGTTTCATACACCAGTGAGCGAGACGACCCACTCCGCTGATGCTGGGAAAGTTATCGCTTCAGGTCACCGCACTGAGATGGTAGGCTACTGGCAGGCCATCAGTAAATTTAATGTTACAGCCAAACATAACAAAGCTATAACTCTCATTGATGGCACTGTTCCAGATTCAGTGGCATCTCTAATCTAGCTGCAGAACCCATAAATGGGTACAGCTAATTTATTAATGATGCAGTCATAGTTATCTATAAAGTGTGCATACATTTTGCATTTATTAGTGGATAAAGAAGAGCAAGGCGAAAAAAAAAAAAAAACAGTGCAGATAGTGCATTAGGCATAGTTTTAAAATAGTGATATCATTCAATACAAGGCTCATTAGGCATCAAAATGAAGACAACAGGTTTGATAGATCATATTTCAGTAGGGAGTAGGGATGTCAAAAGTATTATTATTTTTTGCCAAGTTGCCTTGTCATGTGAATTTATATACACGATCACTGAAGGGCACTAACACCTTATTTTAATGATGATCTGTAAATGATGCCATTTTAATGATGATCTGTAAATGCAGCATATAGTTTTAATTTTATTAGGGATGAACGATCATGATTTTTCATGGCCGATTCCGATAACGATTTTTTACAAGCAAACTGGCCGATTCCGATACCAATTTCTGATTTTTTTTTTTTTTTTTTAATCTTTAAGAAACAAACAAGAAAGAAGGAAGGAAAGTGTACATAAGCAAGATGTTTATTTGGTATTTAATAGGCCAAACTGGCTTTTGGCTATTGAAAACAATAACCATAACCATCTGAAATTAACGGCAGTATCTGCACAGTAAATAGACTACATTTAATACAAACATAGATGGTACAGATATCAGCATTTAGGTTTTGTATTTGAATTGGGTTGAAACTAGAACTGGCCTTAAATTATTTATTTTAAATGTTTTTATTTTAAATTTATGGCTGGTCATCCAGTGCATCCCTAAATTTTATTTTTAATCAAACAACATTATTGATGAGAAAACTGCTTGCCGTTCTTAATTTATTTATTTTCTCTCTCCTTGTTTTATTTAAAAAAAAAAAAAAAAAAAAAAAAAAAATATATATATATATATATATATATATATATATATATATATATATATATATATATATATATATAATTTATTTATTTATTTTTTTGAAATGCGTAAAGCATAAATTTTAAATGATGCGTATAACATCACTTAAGTAAGCAAACACATAGTTTTTGTTGTGAACATCACAGAGAGGCCTACATGTAATTTCAGTGTGGTATGTGTTTACTACTGAACTACTATTTTGCCATTGTGAAAAACCTGAAAGGAGACTAACATGTATTGTGTGTGGTTTAACTTGCATCAGGATAACAAACATAAAGCTTCGCTACAACCTCAAACCTAACCTTCCTTAGCTCAATCACAAGCATAAATCAGTCTTAAAATTATAGTAAATGATTATTAAATTGCCTTGTAACAAATAAATGTCTAATTAGCAATTATATGCACAAAGAAGCTATTTGAAAACCATGTCTAAAGAGCAGTGTATTTCCATATAAGTCACTTAAACAGTAACAGTAACAACTATAGTTACTAATTCTTCTTATAAATCAAAACAACAAATTTACATTTTCTCAGCAACAATTAAAATGCAAAATACAGATGTTCACTATAAGTGTATGCATTGCAACTGACAGTAAAGAAGTGCTGAGTAATTCAGTCATCTGACGGCAAGTAGTAAACGCTTGAATTCAAATTAAGTTGGTCATCCTCACAAATGTATGCATATAACAAGTAAATATGACAAGTTGCTCTTTCCGAACAGCTTCACGATCGCAAAGTTTCCAGTACTTGTGCCATAGTTCTCCAAAAAGTCACTCAGAACCAGGGTGCTTTAAGTTACTGTCTACTAGGGATGGGTATCGTTAAGTTTTTAACGATATTACTACTCTTACCGATACTGCTCGGTACTTTAAGGGTATTCTTATCGGTACTTTGTGTTGTGTGTGTGTGTGTGTGTGTTTTTTTTAAGAACAAGTCGAGAACAGAATTAACATTTCTTTATTTATTTTTTTAATCTAAAATTAATAATGGGCTTGTCTTGGACCAGAGGTGTTAGGAGGAGTTGGTTGGTTCATAGTAGCTGAAGCTTTAAAAAAAAAAAATTAAAATAAATAATTAAAAGGTTGCAAAATGTGGCAATTGGCTATTTTGTAAACTAACTTGAGGTGCTGTGCCTTTAAGTTAGCCAAATAAATGTTTACATTTACATACTGATTTTTCCTTATTTGTAATTTTAAAAACAGGTAGAAAATATGTTGATTTCATTCTCATTTTTCCCAAAAGAAATCCACAGAATTTCTACGTAAGGTTAGCAAACTAGGGAGATTTTACATTTATTTTAAATGACGTGAAAACGTTGATTCAACATGATTTTAGCATATATACCTGACGTAGATGGGGCAACAACCAGAGACGAGCTAGCTAGGCAGTCGATACACATAATGCACTTTTGAAAGATGCTTTGACAGATTGCTTGTGTTTGCGCCCTTACATGCAAATATTGTTTTGCACTCATGACAACGAGGGTTGTCAGCATTAGCTCTAGTGAAGTATAACCACACTTTGGAACGTTTTGCTCTCTCCGCCATCGTCACTCTTTGTATTAAGCGGGAGTTTTCGTACTGTTATGCGTGTACCGCGCTCGTTCTTGTTGTGTGTTTGACTGACAGACAGCCTCCGCGGCGCGCATGCGAGTTCTTGCAGATCTCACAGACGAACGTCTTAATAATATCGCAAATTAGAAATGTTTAGTTAGATAAAATGTGCACGATAACATTAAGCAAATCTCTTCGCCATTGTCACTCTTTATTATTAAGCAGGAGTTTACGTACAGTTAATGCATATCGTTGTGGTGTGTGTGTGTGTGTGTGTGTGTGTGTGACTGACAGCGCGGCGTGCATGAGAGTTCACGCAGATCTCATGGACATACGTCTTAATATGATCGCACATTAGAAATGTTTGTCGAGATTAAATGTTCACGACAACATTATTAAGCAAAAATACATAGTACATTTTTTTTTTCCTCCAGTACCGAAAGCAGAACCGATACCGTCAGATCTTACTGATACTACGATCTTTCATAATTTAGCCCCGGGGCCAGTTTAATACCGGGTTTCGGTACCCATCCCTACTGTCTACATGCTGAATGAGCATTCTAGCCACAGGGTGCTTTGGATCCAGAATAATTGGGTGAGCTTTTTCAGCTTCCAGCTGGTTACATATATGTAGTCTGTCACCAAAACGAATGATGTGTACATCTTTGTCAAGCTCAGGTGCCAGCAGAGCTAGACGGCTCGATGTTGGTACTGGTTTACCAGCAGTAAGACAGTGGGTCTCCTCTGGAAAACTCTCTCTTTGAGCAGCTCTAAGAATCTCCATCTTGGCTTTCTGATAAGTTTCATCTGGAGGCCTTTGTGAGTCAGATGAAGTTGCATTGTGTAGGTACTCTGCGGTGGCCTTTATTAGGTCTGCAACACTTGTGTGAGTTAAGCACCAGTGAGGGCAGTGCACCGCTCCAGCCGGGGCATTAAAAGCTGTTTCTTGGTGGCTACTCTTGATTGGGCAGTCAAGAATACCACCTCAATTTGGCCACTTGAATCCTCAGTACGGAGATATCTGACACATCCTTAGGCACGCTCTGATGGATCACAGAATATATGGACTTCTTTGTTGCAGCTGGGGTGGTCAAGTTTAAGGCTTACATAACATTGAGGCAGACTTGAGTTTTTATAAATGTTGGAGTTCGCTCTCCCATGTTTTCCAAACTTCAAGAATATCACTTGGAAGCAGTGGGTCATCCCATTCTCTGTTATTGTTCCACAACAACTGAACAATTATCTTGGCCCTGGTTGTGAAGGGGGTGATGAACCCAAGTGGGTCATACTGGCTAGCCAACACCCTGTAGAGATTCATCATGGTTTGCTTCCTGCAGATGCGACTTGTTTGTCAGTGTGTCTGTTCTACATTTCCAGCGTAGTCCCAGAGCAGGCTCCCATGGGTCCACTTGACTTTGGTTGAGCCACTGATCACTATCTTACGACAACATTTCTGGGGTAAGGTGTCCTCTGGGATGTTACTTGCCCATTGATTTAATTCAAATCCTCCACTAACCAGCAGTTCACTCAACTTGTTGACCGTTGCTTCAGAGAAAGAGAAGCTCTGGAGCAAGTTATCCATATAAAAGTGTTTTTGACAGCGTCACGCACACCCTCTTCTTCCTGACTGTGGTCAGTGACATGCCTTTGAAGCCTGTATGTTGCACAGCATGTGGAGCAAGTTTTCCCAAATGGCAGGACTTGCTATTCATACACACTACGTGGACTGTCTCTATGCATATTACATCACAGGAACACTAAGAGTGGTCTGTCGTCAGGGAGTAACCTCACTTGATAAAACATACCTTTAATGTCACTGCTGACAGCTGCTCTCTGAATCGCAGCAGGACACCAAGCAGGGAGGAGCAGTTCATTCAAATGATTTCCTTGATAGATGAAGGAACAATTAAACATGATTCTGTTCTTCGCATTGCGAGTCACCTTATGATGCGGAATGAACCAGGACTTGTTAGATGACTCCCACACCTCTTGGCTCACTTTTGTGGCATACCCTACCTGTTCAAGTTTCTGGATCTCTGAGTTGTACTCCTTAAGTTAACAAGGACTGCAGTTGTTGAGGCAGACAAAGTGGGCATGGACTGCACTGTTATTAAAGGTGTGGAAAACCTGCGTACTCCATTTACATTCAATCGAACTGTCTTTGATTGCAAGAGTTCTACTGCACTCTGATCCTGTTGAGACCTGGTCACCAGCTTCTTGTACTTGTATGGCATAAAAAATGAGTTGCCAAAACCTTTCCACATGGTGATGCAACTGATGGATTGGGGAGAATGTTGCAGTAAACAGGCATGACTTGGTTCCATTTTGCAGTCATAAGCATTTAGTAGGGCCTTGAAGTGTCCAGCCAAGTCTTGTCCTTACTGCCGCACTACCCCCAGGTGGTCCTAAACTTACTGGCTGGATTGGGGTTATTAAGTGCAGAAAGTCTGATCCAATGAGAAGAAGGGGTTGGGTTATTTGATTTCTGACATGGGCAATTTATCAAGTATCGGTATTTGCACTGAAATCATCCCACTGGGTATGTGTGCTCCGCTAGACTAAACTGAGCTGTAGTGAAAGCTCCTTAGATCTTATAAACACTCTCGGTGTGAGTGTGAGACACTCTGAGGGACCCTGGAGTTTCAACTTCAGTGCTGCCTCCTGGAGGAAAATTGTTCGCTCTGATCCATCTTCTAGGATAGCGTAAGTTTCCACGGAAAGACTACCTTTCCGCAGGAGAACTTTTCTGACATTGAGGAGTACTTGGTTGCAGCCTTTCTGTCCGGATAATGAATGTTGGTAGAGACATTTACAAGTCCACAAAGTGTTTCAGCATTGGATTTCTCCCCTTTTGACAGTTCTTCTGTTTTGGTGTTAACATCGTGAAGAGCATTCAGATGCTTGCCTTTATAGGCTCTACAGTTGACTTTGAGACGACAGTGGCTACTTGGTGGCTGTGGCCACATCTCCAACAGCGACCGTTTTTTATCACCCACTGTTTCTTCTGGAGTTTAGTTACATTACAGAAGTTAGAACAGTCATCAAGATTGTGCAGGTTATTACAGCAGTAAGGGCAATGCAGTCTGAACTTCTCAGGTAACTGTGAAGGGATCTTCATTGTCAAAGATGCTTCAGAAGTAGTTTGTGTAGAGCACAGTCATTGGACTTTTTCTTCCTTTACCATCTTTCCTGTGGTGTCTTTGTCTTTTAGCTACATCTTTGTCAGTCTCTATGTGATCAAAGACATCACCACCTTCCTGGATCTGTAGCTCATACTCAAAGCACTCTGCAAAGCCCAAAAAGCAGGGCACTCCTCTCTTTAGTGGGTGAAAATACCGGCTAAAGTTGGCTTTTGAGATCCTGGGGTAACTTACTGCTTAGTCTGGCCACATATGATCCACGACTGAAGTTCAACAAGTTCTTCCTACTTTAGCGGTTCTTAGCATTCCAACCAGTGCTCTGACTCTTAGTGCAAATTTATGGAATCCCATATAATCTCCTGAATGGATAGGGGGGTCCATCCATCAACTCTGGCAATTCTCCGCAAAACTAGTTGGTGAGCGCTGACCATGAGTGCTGGATGAGAGAGGCTATTGTGTCTGAGTAAGGGTACAGAGAGTTTCTGTAAGAGTCAAGAATTAAGAGGACTTCTTCAAAATTTGAGATGGTCCAGCAAAATTTGGTATTCGAACATCTCAGTTGCATCATGGGGAAGGCTATTCGCCAAGGATATCTACAGTCTTGCAAACTCTCTGGGGTCATCACATGTGAAGTCTGGGATTGAAGGTTTGAGTCCCCAATCTCTCCTGGTTATGTGGTCGTATCAGTGAAGCTGTAGGTCTTCGGAGGTGGCAGTGGAGGAGCAGCAGTATTAGTAACTGTAACGATAACAATATTAGCGTCCACACCAGTGAAATATATTGTCTGTTTATTCTAAGCGCACGTGCATCTTCCGCTTTTAATTCTCGAGCTTGTTATAACAGGATGGATTCTGATTGGCTTTCAATGTTTGTATTGTTCATCAGCTGGAAAAAATAGTTCTGAAATGATTCCAACTATATCGTCTCTCTATGCCTTTATCGTTATAGTTGTAGTGTGGACTCTGCGATTCTTTAATATTGAGAAAGATTTTTAGAACTATATCTTTATTGTTATCTTTATAGTTATCATGCTCGGTGTGAACCGGCCTTAAGAATGCATGGGTCTTTGTTCTCCATTTACATTTTCTTTATTCCAGCGTACTTCTTTCAAGTTACAGGTGGACAGAGATGTGTTTCTACATAAGTAAATAACAACAAATAAAAGATTTCTTAGTCCAATCACAACAAGCATTAATCCATATTAAAATTACAGTAAATAATTATTAAATTGCCTTTCTAATCGGCAACAATATGCACAAAGGAAACTATTTAAAGAGCATGATGTATTTAAGTTTAGTCACTTAAACAGAAACAACAAAAGTTACGAATCCTTCTTATAAATCAAAACAACAAAGTTAAATTTACTCAGCAACAATTAAAATGCAAGATAAAAATGTTCACGTTAAGTGTATGTATCGCAACTGACAGTAAAGACGTGCTGAGTCATTCAGTTATCAGACTGCAAATACTAAATGGCTGAATTCGCGATAAAGTTGCTCATTCTCTCAAATGTATGCATATAACAAGTGATTGATAATACATTGATAATATGTGATACTAGTTTAAAAAAAATTCTGCACACACAAATTCGCTAATGCAAGATTCACAGCATAAACAACACTTAAGAGCTGATTTCCTTCTGCCAGTCGCTCCACTGCAAAAATAAACAACTTCCGCCTTAACGCAATAATATTCAGGTAGTTATGATAAGACAGTCTATTAGAGCCCGCTACTGGACTGACCCACACTTTCCTTTCCAACAACATATATTGACCAAGTCACGTAATGTATGCAAGTGTATGTAAGTAATGTTTAGCCAATCACAACACACCTGGCATGCTAACCAATAACCTATTTCTGATGGAGGGACTTCATAAAATAAGGAAATGATCAGCCCGTTTCTCAGAGAAGGTACAGAGCAGTGTGGAATAAAGTTAATTATGTGAAAAATAATGCTTTTAAAAAAAAAGCATTAACATGTTAAACTGCACTCCATAAACACACCTACTTTAAGGTTGCATATATGCATTTAAAAAAAAGGTACTGTAATGTTCATTAAATCCTGGAATGAGTTGCCACTGTTTTTGTCTGTTTTTCAGATATAATGAGGAAACTCAGCATGTGCTGATTGCGGTCCACCTTGAATGCATTTTTTTTTTTTTTTTGTGCTAAATTTGAAATGATGTGGTGTTTGTAAACCAGTGACTGACCCTGTTTAAGTGTGAGAGTTCTATCTGCATGGTGGAGTGGGCCCTGAGGCTCCCGGCCGGCCTGAAATTCCCAGCAGCTCTTTTTAAGAGCCTGTGTCTGAGCCAGCTAAATATCAACTCATTAGCTCAGGCAAATGGGACTGCAATAAGAAAAAAAAAAAAATCTTAAAGTGAAAGAGAGAATACTGAATCCATTTAAACCCTGGTGAGGAACACAGGAAACACTTGAATTTGTTAGCATTCTTCTGTTTTCTTTCCTGTATTAGACCTTCTTGGTACTGTCCTTGGTCTGTCCTCATATTTCTTGTTCCTCTTCTCTCAGTTTCTTTCCCCCTCACTTGCTCACTTTTATTTATTCTATTTGGTGTGTCTGTTTCTCCCTGTCTGTGGCCTATATCTTTTGCTTTCACCCTTTCCTTCCGCAACCTCTTCACCTTATGTAATCTGTAATTTCCTGTAAAATACAGCCATGCTAAATTTCGTCCTCATTTTCCCAAGCCTCTTTTAAATCTAATTAACTAAATGATTGTTAAGAACACTGGAAACAAGGTCACAGTGATGCCTGTTGATTACTTTCCCCTTGTTGCAGAATACAGCAGAGCCGGCTGGCATCTGTCGATTCATATGCTTGGAGCCTCACAGATACCGTAACACCCTTTTAAATTTTTTAACACCTCGTTTACAACACAATACTTTTTTTCATCACGTTATCCTTTTGAGCATACAAAAGATTGCACCAGTGTCCAAACTGAGGCATTCTTTTACCTTCAGTGCATCGTTTTATATTTCGCCTCCTTTTAACTTCATTATGCTTTGGGGCTTGCTGGTTCTCAGGTACAATCTGCTCTCTCGCAGCGACACGCTCTTGAAGAATATGCTTGAAGTAATGCATCTGTGGTGCAATAAATTGCAATTCTGTGCTCTTTACGCCGGTGGACTTGTGCCAAACTGTGTGGAACACTGAATGAAGATGTCGTTTCATGAAATGACAGGACTGATTTTGCCAGGTGGGTCTCTGAAAGAGAAATGACAATTTGCACCAAAGGAACTAATGATGGCATTATTGTACACAAAACAAATATGTAACTATATATAAAAACTATATATAAATATGGTATGGAAAAAGTAAGATAAAAAAATAAGAATAAAATAAAATGCTTACAAAGTAAAATAAAATGTGCAGGCCCCTATACTGTAGACTTAATAAATATTAAGATGAGCAAGAATGTACAAGAGAATAATGTACAAACAAGTTTTTTTAATTGCTGTGTGCAATTGACAATGCCAGTATATTAAATATCTTGCTGATAATTAAGTGAAGCAATGTAGAAGTTAAGAGACTGAATTTAAGCTTAGGAGCCTAATGTCCTGGGGAAGAAGCTCCTCCTAAGTCTCTCGGTTTTTGCCAGCAGGCTACGGAAGCAAGGAATGACTCTGGCGGAAAAATTTGAAATGATGGACGAAACGATGGAGGTGCTCTGAAGCGAACTGGCACATCGGCATATCAATTCGTATTTTTTTAGGTGTGTGTGTAGCATAAGTAGTGTCACCCCTGCCCTGTTGCAAGGGACAAGACTGGGCCTGAGTGAGAGGAAGCCATCTTTAACTGCATGAAATTCCATACCTGTCATAGCAGGGACCCTGCAGTGCCCTAAGCATTTTGGTCTTCACAGAGTTTAATTTGTTTTCTTCACTTTTTTTCCTCCTTTCTTTTGGGTTGAGGTTGTAGAATATGTTTCTAAGAGGATGTTTTTGTTGGGAGGGGATCTTCAGCTTGATTGTGAATCCAAAGATAACATCTCACTATATAATCCTTTTCCACAGAGAAGGTTATTGCAGCGCGGAGAGCACTTGTGCGTGCTCTTTTGCACTAGCAAGACCGAGGGGATGACGGCTTACGTCAAGGTACCTCTCTGTAATGTATTCAATGAATGGGGTCTCTGCTCTGCTAATTATCCAAAGTAATTAATAGCAGGTTTTCAAGGTATTGCATATTATCATGTCATTAAAACTTTCCTATGCAGAGGCGGTCAGGACATGGTGGCGGACTCTGTGACCTCTGG
>NW_020523669.1:0-39822 GCF_003368295.1 Carassius auratus | reverse complement strand
AAACAAAGTGATTCTTACTGACTTTCTTATTAAAGGATACCAATGCGCGAGTTTGACACCACCGAATATTTTTAGAGAAACTACTTATGAGCTATTTAACCTGGCTAGCTTATCGAAAACAAGCATTTCCCAAGTTCTCTTTTCCAATGCAGGTTTTTGAACAGTCAATTTTGTTTTTTTGTTCCAAATGTTGAGACTTAATTTATTCTCAATAAATTAACGGAGACCAAATTCACTGCAACCTGTTTTTTGTTTCCCTCTCAAGCCCCTTTAAAACAGCTTACGCCTCTCCCACCCACACCACAGTATTTCCCAAAGGAACATCAGTGATCTCACAGTTGAGTTTTATCCAGACGCCCATCCAGTATAAACAGGGAGCTTTGAGACGGGGTCATGAGGTACTGTCCGAACAGCCCGCTGCCAGTCATGACTCTGTTTCTGGCGGTTCCAAGGCCACTGAGCAGCTGGCGTGGGCTGCTTTAGGCTCTTGATCATTTTGGACGCTACCAGTGCTCAGTTCCACAAAAAGAGCATCCGTCTGGTGCCCGAGCTGCCAAACACGTTATAACTGGTTAGCCCTCGTGAACGAGGGCATGAAGGCCAGGTCGGACAGGTGCAGGTTGGTGTGAATGTCAAAGGACTGGTCGATTTCGCCCCGCACGGACACATGCTGCAAGCGCATGAGCCATCACGGTCATCCACGCTCACTAAATAGTGGCATCGGGAGAGACATAAGGTGTGCCACTCACATCCCCATTTGGACCAAAGACATTGTCTGTTACGCTATCGATGATTAACTGTGGCCGTACCGCACCTGTTGAGTCTGGCCGACAGTTGACGAAGTAGTATCCGCCCAGGTGTGTGTAGGCGAGGGATTGTGGGATGCAATCGTACTGCTGCAGACTATGTTTTTCACATAGGAGGTGGTTTCCAGATCGATCTTATGAAGAGCTGGTTCGTTCTTGTGGAGGATGATACCAAACCTATTAAAGAAAAATATGCGTTAGACGTAAATATCAGTTAGATATCAGTTTCTGTCAAGCAAAACATTCATTCAACACAACTATTTCATGTTTCTTTGTCAGAACAAGCTCTTTTTTTAGCATTAAGGATTAAATTAGGCTTTTTAAATAATGCTTTATATATTCCAAATCATTCATTTTAAACAGATTTGTTTGTTTGTTTGTTTTTTAAATGCAAGCATTCATATAATTGCTGCGTATGCATATGCCTTGTCCAAATACCCACACGTGCGGTCTTGGCCACTTGAGAACACTTGCGAGCGGCAGGAAGTAAGTGTTCAAGACTGTCCCAGTTCTTAAAAATGCCAAAGCAAGGTGCCTTAACACAGACTAAATCCACTCCAGAGCAGTATTCAAGGCTTAGTGTATCCCATCATGCATCATGTTGTAGAGACTACTGAACATACTATTTAGAAGTTGATTTCAAAATGCAAAGTATTTAAAATGTAAATTAGAATAAAGCTATATAAACATTAGATTTTTACAACACTATAAGTGTGTCCATCAGGTAATGAAAAGTTCTACACACACTTGTGGTCTTCATGCTCCCTTGAACACTTGGGCCAAATACAGGAAATACGTCATGTAAGTAGTAAAGTGTTTAAGTGCAAGTGTGGGTATTTGGCCAAGGCAATAGTTTTTAATTTAAAGCTGCAGTCTGTAAGTTTTGCCTCTCTCACGTCATCTCTGTTTGAAACCTGCAATTGCAGTGATTCGTGGAATTATTTTCTTTACGTGGGTTATGCGTTGGCTCAGCTCCTCACGGATTAGTCTTATGTTTTAAGGAGTATGTGTGGCTCGCACCGGTGTGGATACTGTACTTCAAAATCACAGATTCTAGCTTACGTCTTGGTAGTATGACTCAAATAAGAATTTTAACTGGATATTGTCATCGAAACAAGTAAGTCAAAAGTCTGCCACTTTTAGATCTGACCAACTGAGAAAAAAAGCATTACAATAAAATTGCACTAATCTAATGATCTGTTAGCTCATATCACATCAAACCTTGCAAATTATCACTTCTATATTTGTTCTCAAACTGTTAATGTTAACAACATCAGCATTGCACGGCGAAGTGTACAGATGCAGTGTGTATTAGTGTTACATGGAAATTACTATTTCTGTTTTTAATTTTCATACCATTCCAATTTCATATAGAGAAATTATTTTAACCTAAAAAGCAAATTATTCTTCCTAAGAACTGGTTCTCTTTAAAATACAGAACTTGTACAATCCCATGTATGTGTAACCAGATGAATATTTAAAACTGGAATATAATCTGATTTCAGACATGTGGTTTATAAACACATAAACCTGTGAAAACCAACCAGTACTACTTAAATAGATCATTTCAAAATCTAATTATAAGATTTCCACTGTGAATTGGGCTAAGGTAAGGCTGGTTATGAACTGTGCTTGCTCAAAATTTATTTCAGATGATTTTTAACCAAAAATAGTTACAAACTGCAGCTTTAATTTGTATCTTTTTGTAAACATCTTTTAATATAGAAAAAAACATAAGTTAATCTCATAATTACAACCTATTTCATGACAATAATATAATTTTATGGACCATAAAATGTGCTTTATGGAGTTCTATGACAAAATCTTATTTTGATAGAATTTTCTAATCATTTGGGGTCAAATATACTACAGGTATTAATAAGCATAATTAGTTAAACTAAAAATGAAATAATTTATTTTTTGTTGAAACATTTTTCACATAACTGTTGAATTTCCTTGCAAATTGCAAATAGTAAATTCCTCTTCTAGACACACAAGAACTGACAGAAAGCCAGTTCATAAATTCTGACTTTTGCCCAACCCTGAAGCTTTGTAATTATTAAGGATCTGCTCCAATCCCAAGTTAAAGTGTCCCTGGAACTGGATCTAACTCCACTGCGCACTTGACTAATGTTGCCCTGAGGGCACTGCGCTTGCAATTAATGAAGTGTAAGTTGCTTTGGATAAGAAGTAGCTGCCACACTGAAAGTAACAAACGAAGCTTCTGAGTGAATAAACTCAGAGTGCAGGTTCAAGTCTAATGAGGGAGATCCAAAAGCTTGAAGGAAGACAAAGAATTCAATGTCACATCTCTAAATCCATCCATGCTAAATATCCTCTGCCAGATGTCTGGTTTCATAATTGATTTCAATTAAAAAATTAATCATCTACACTTTGTCTCATCCACTGAGAAATCCAAAGAGCCCAATTATTGGCTATAAAAAATTCTCAGAAGAACCAAGAACAAATGAAGTTGGTGAGGGAAATAAAGGATCTGACACAGTCCAATTAAATCTGCATGCTCTCCAATCAATTCTAGCACAGACCTCAAACCCTGACATCCATCTTCTTTTATGCACTCGAGAATGTGGTTACTGTCTGCGTCTGGCCAAAAGGCCATGTCTGCTGAGGACCAATGGGACAGATTATCACCGCCCTTGATGAGCTCCACCAGTTGGCAGCAGGAGTCCATCTATTAGCTACAGGCCAGGCTGTTTTGGCTGTGACGATATGCTTGGGGCTTAATTTCTAAATTATGAGGTCCAGCAAGAAGGCATGGTGACAGATCCGGACACTGGGGGCCGAGACCATGGAATATGAATGTAAAAGTGTGTGTTCAATACCCAGTCATCCACTTCAATTGTAAATAGGATTATTTTGCAAGCAAGGAAAATTCTCTCCTGCTGTGTTAATAAAATATCTTCTCTGTCTGGATTAAAGGTCAAACTGACCTCAAATTACATAAAAATCATATTGAATTAATATGACTCTTGTATTTGACAGGCTACAGTAAAAAACAGTAAAAATATTTTTTTTCCCTTTTCTCTTTTTACTTTTCAAAGTGTTATATTTTGACGATTTGAAACCATTGAGGGGGGCAATTTTGTATTTACTTTTCAAATCACATCTATGTGTCAAAAACAGTGCACCTTTATCACCATAAATGTGTATAATTTTTCACTAGTGTTTCTAGCTGTTTCAATATGGTTCAAACTGACCTACTGATTTGGAGATCTTACGCAAAGTACTTCTTCTTACATACTATGTGCATTTCTTCTGAAAAATGTATTTGCCTAAATTTTGCATAAACATGTTAAAAAATACAAACAAAAATAAAATTTAAACTTCAAAATGTTTTCATGAAATTTTAAGTTACACTTGGTGCCCAATACCTTTGAATATATATATATATTTTTATGCAAGTAAAATTTTGGTGGTAAATCCAATGCAACAAAAACATGAATAAAACAATGGATGCGGCTGCTGCTAGCACTCACAAACATACATCAATGATACAATTCATCCTGGGTATGCTTTAAAAAACAGGCCTGTGTGCTATGGGGGTCACTACAATGTTTTCAGAATCAGCTTTCAGCTTTGTTAAACAGATGCAACCCATGAGGAAACATGCATCACTCAATAATGATTACAAAAAGGTTTTGTAGTGCTGGATATAAAACATTTCTACAGGGACATGTAATGATGTATCCCCAGAATAGGATACTTAAGAGTCACATTCATCTTTTTGAGTTGGCATACACAGCTCTGTCATTTGGATATCGGCTGCTGATTTCATTACACTATAAAGTCACTAGCCTCTACCCATGCAGTCAATATACAACAGGACAGCTCTGTAATTTCATAATAAAAAAACAACACGGACAGGTTTTTTTTGTAGCAGTGTGTATACTTCGTGATTTCTTTGTTTATTTATGCACTGCAGGGCAATTAATAGACACACTTTCCTGTTGTAAATCAATTATTTCTCCCAACTAAACCATAGGCATCCCAAAAAACATTTTCCTATGAACAAACTAAACACATATACTCATTCATGGCAATACTTCCATTTATACAAACAATATTTATCTGACCAAAGCTTTAGACTGAAAATGTGTATTTAGCATTGGTAAAGGGCTTACTGTCCAATTCAAATAAGATAAATAAGGAAAGGTAATTATTTTTTTTTATTTTTTTTTACAGTTGACAAACTAATTTGTGCGCAGGCTGGTTGCGGATAAAAGCATGACAGAAAGTCAATGAATGCTGTGAATGAGACTCTTGTAGGCTGTTATTTTCCCAGTGTGAAGGTGTGTAAATGCTAAAATAATTTGACAAGCTGACTAAAAATGTCACATGCAGTCTCTCCCCTGTACAAATCCCTCCTCAACAGTTCACTGCCACAGGTGAAATCTAAATATATGAGGCATTGCAAATGAGAAACGAATGAAGTAATTATTGGATCACGGATCACCAAACATTCCTCCTTACAACAGTGTTCTGTACAAATGACACGGGCGCTGTTTACCAGTCGCAGATCTTATTATGTCAGCATATTCACAAAAATCAATATCCTCCTGAGGATTACGCAAGTAAATTCATATAAATTTACAAGGCACGCTGAGCTCTCTGGTTGATCTAATTATTATGTATGGGTATTCGTGCATAAAATCTAGTCATAACATGAGTTTATGGTTAGATAAACACTGATATGTACAGTATCATTGTAAAAAATAGTTTCTAAAAAAGGAAACCTTTTGTGTGTGCAACTTTAGAGATCTACAAATGTTCACAAATCATTTGAGAGTCTAAAAATAGGTTGTCTACTTTATAACCAGTTTATACATTTTTACTGTATTTTTGATCAAATCAATGCAGCCTTGGTAAGCCTATATATTTTTAATGTTTCATGTTTTTATTTTTATTTTTCTCTGAAAGACGTCCATACACACCATTTTTTAAGCCCACATACACTGATATTAATCTACTCTCCAGCCTGGTTTGTTTGTCCGACAAAAATTGCAGATTCACCGTTATGATTGGTCAGATCACCTGTCAATCAAACTCCTGGTGAAGGGTCAATTGTGTCTGCATTATTTAAATACATTATGTTCAGAGACTGAGGCAAATCCACTTCCAACCATTCTTCACAAGATTTTGAAACAACTGTAGCTCTCTAATGTTGTGTTTAAAAGGGATTTAGTTGTTTCAGAGGCTGTCAATACACTTTACATCAAATACCTTTGAGATCAGCATGTCTGGTCTTGATCTGAGAGTCTGTTTTTTCTTACATAATCATTCTCTCAATCTTTATCTTATTCCCTTTAGATCAATGACGTAATTCCTCTTACATAACACATTTACAAAGAAACACAACTTCTCCATCCAAAAGCTAATGTCATGTGCTAAATCCAAACTCTTGCCAGGGCTGTAATACTTTACACTGGTGTTAACCTCTATTTCAGCGTAGTGCGCTGATGTTGACTTGGAGCACAGAAACACATTACTCCATCAGAGAGCGGACAGCACCGCTAAATGTCACCAGCCTACTGGGACAGTGCACTAAAAAAAGGTGCATACCCTCAACTGAGCATCCAGCAGTTTATTCAAGAAAAGCGAGACTGACATGCACTGAACTCTAGTGTCAGGAACCGAATTGTAGTGCTGCAAATATTAGGGCGAAAGCAAACAGCTGGGTTCAGTGAATCGTCTATGAGGAGAGTGTGAGTGGCATCCATGTAAGCAGTATTATCTCAGGTCTCTAAAGGACTGAAAATTAAACTGGTCTTTGTGCATTACGCTGTATCCTCCGGATGAACTCTCTATCTTTTAACAAAGCCGGTCACTAGCTGTGCTTAGGATCTGCAACTGAACTGCAACGATGTGCTTATTCTCCAAAACCTTTATTAATACTATAATAAGAGGCACAGGCTATTTGAACTACAAAAATATGTTTACACACAGATAAGTAAACAGGATAGATGCTATTAGCGTTTACTGATTATGAGATTGAGTTATGATCATTTGACCGGATAGCCCTATTAAAATGTTGTGAATATGATTTGATTTGATTACATTGCAAAGAAACTGTCCATCATCTTGCCTCACAGGGTAAGTCTATGGCTCTGATCCAAAACTAGTGAGCAGCCTAAGAAGGAGGTATTTTAAGGCAACATCATGTGTTGGAGACATTAAGGCTACTGAAATCAGCTAATCAAAGTTCCTGTAACACTTTTTTTGCTCTCCCATTAATTTTCTCCATAGAGGAATTGATTTAATAATTACTTTTAAATCATTAAAGACAGACTTTCTGTAAGCTACAAGGATGTAGATTGATTGTATAGTTTATGATTAAATTACATCTCCAACTTCCCCGCTTTGAAGCCATTTAGTACACAGCCTTGTACCTTTGACTTTTTGTACAATTTTCATATACTTTTCTGCTTCAAATGAAAATTTGTAATGGTGTGATTCACCTTGCTAAAGTTTGGTTTGGCTCATAACTTATAACTTTTTAACTAAGTTTTTTTTTCCTACAGAAAAAATACTTCTGGAACCGCTGAAAAAGTGGGCTGTTGCACTCTTATAAATCATTCTAACTTATGAGGTTCCTTTTTAGTTAAGATGCAGCAGCGTATATAGGCAGCAAACTGCTAGATTTTTGGAACAGAACTTAAGTTTTCTTTATGACCGTCACATTATTCTTATTGTTTTTGTGTGTGTGAACATATTACATTGTTTGCTACTCTTGTCATCAGCAGTGTGACTTGCTCTCTTAATGAAGAGAACAAGCAATCTCTCTAGCGTTTGGAATTGAGTCATTATTTTTTTATACTAGCACTACATGAGAGCTAAAGTAAACATCTTTCTGCCAACAGGGGACAATAAGAGGATCAGGGCATGCTCAGTAATCTTCAACTCAGATTTTAATCAATTCAAATGAGATTTCCATATCCATGCAACATCTCCTGGTCTGTTTATTCAGGGTTTAAACATTTCCCTCTCGACTACGTCCAAATCTACTTTCTCATGTGAGTGACTTTGAATGCACAAAATGGTTTATTAAGATCTAAAAGTCAGTTCCCGAATGCACATTACACACTATTCAGAACTAGAGCTGTTTTCTCAGGAGTTTTAATCGCAGTCAGTACGTGTTCATACATTGTTTATTGCATATATATATATTTATGTATTTGGTGGGAGTATTTTTCTCATTTACCTGATGTGACTGATGGTGAGGCTTATGGGAGGAATAAAGAAATCCTCCACCCTGTCGAAGCGATGGCCAACTGGCTGGGTGTGGATGGTGTGGTGGGACATGCTTCCGCTGGCTTGGCTGATCACCTGATGTATGGAAGAGTCACAATAGGAACATGAGTGATCATGTGCAGGAACACACACAAGGGGTAGATTTGTGTACTTCTAAATGTCAAAATTGCCCTTGTCTTTGACGAACTCAATGTATTATGTTTGTAATTAACCAAAGCTATGCATTATGAGGGACAAGACTGTTCCAATTATGCGATATGGAGCCCCACTGAGACCCCTTGCTATTCTGGTTTAATTTTACATCACTTGGGAAGGCTCCAAAAATGTCAACTAAAATCATCAAAACACACTCTCAGCAGGGCCAACTCATCTACTTGAATAATCAGATGAGAGATGTAGTTAAGCAGAACGTGCCAGTACTCATGTTGAAGAGGCATCAGATGGTGATTAGCACTCACTGATGAATCTGGAGTGATTTGACTTACCTGGAGGGTTGGAAAGTTTTTCTCTAGATCTCCCCAGCTCAGGATCCACACCTGGTCATGAGACTTGTCATAGTGCAGCTTCACTGGAACCCGGTCGGTGCTCACAGTCTGTTGACAACAGCAGATCAACAGTTTCCATCTGATTATCAAAATCAGTTAACACAGTAACATTTAACAACTAAAAATGTAGTTTATGTGGAAGGGTTGGGCAAGTCCTATGTTCAAAAAAGCCTCATGATCCATTAAAAAAATTTAGGTACATTTAATATTTCATATAATAAATTGATACCTAATTTATTACCTAATCTAATAAATAAATCCATACATCACTGTTCAAAAGCTTGGAATCAGGTTTAAAAAATACATAAATAAATAAATAAAAAAAATTATATTATTCAGCAAGGTCCTGAAAAAAATAATCTTGTATTATACCAAAATATTTCAACATTGATAATAATAATAAATGTTCCGTGAACACCAGATCAGCATATTAGAATGATTTTTGAATAGATGCTGAAAATTCATGACACTAATGTTCCATTACAGGAATAAAGTACAGGAATAAAAATAAAAATATTTCACAAATACTGTCTTACTATACATTTGATCAAATAACTGAAGCCTTTAAGGTGAATGTGAATGTATAAATCTTCTTTTAAAACATTCACAAATATACAGATATACTCATATTATAGGAATTTGATATAATGTACACTATCATAGTCAGTTCACTTTGGGAATTCAATGAAATCACTGGAACTCATTATGTTAATTCATGAAGCATCTTTTATCCATGGTTTTTAACATTCTACAAAAGTCACCATTAAAGTTTACAAGTCCTCCAAAGCAACTATCCATGACAGAGAGAACGTGTGTTGCTTCCAAAAGCACAGCTGTATGTTTTTTAACCACATGCAGAGTTTGGGATGGGTGTGCATTTTAAATGGGGTGCTGACAGAAACAATAGCTCAGCCCGTTTGCAATAATAGCTTTGCATCCATATCCATTCTCTGTCACCTGGCTGAAGATATTCTACTGGGAAACAAATGATTCATTTTGTGCAGTGATAGCCTTACTGTGCAATTTTCACACCTCATTGTGCTTACATGGATGCACACGAATATGAAAAAAAATGTAATTTGCACATTGAGCGTTGCAAAAATTATTACACCCTCTCTCACAGTAGGATGTACACCCCCCCCCCCCAACAGAATGTCTCCAACTTCAGATCTGATGCAGCATTCACGGTTAAGTCCTCCAGAATGTGAGCATTTGAACAGCTTGTTTCGACAACACACCGCATTAAAAGAAATCAAGAGAGAACTACTGTTCGTGTAGCCATGATGAAGGAGGGTGATTGTTGTCTTCAGCGTCAATCTCCATGTGTGCAAAAATCTGTGGGAGCAGATGTGCACATTGAATTTTTATCCCAGCACATCCCTTCCCCCTTACGAGGATTAGACTGAATAATAGAAACTCTTCAGCACGGATGAACAAATTCTCACCACTATCCTTAGCAGTGAAAATTCAAATCGTACAAAAATGTTTTGGTTAAATAATGAATTCTCAGGTTTAAAACATAATTTGTGGACAAATATTAGACTCTTCTCTATGGTTCTCCGACTCTTAAAGATCTGGTGGCTAATTAGCACTTGCTAATCTGAGGCAATGAAAACCAAATTCCCAGGTGATCCCAAGAGAGACCCTTGTCAGCACATTCTGAGGCATCATGGAATACCCAAGTCAGGCCTGGCATGAAGAAAGTCTTGATAGAACTCATTTGGGCAGTCACTCTGAAACAAAACCGTGATTCGATCAAGCAGATCAGATCGTCAGTCAATCAGAACACGGCATGCTAACATTCTGATTATTTCTGGTTTGGAGTAACCAGAAGAAACTACTCAAACAAGAGATTATTGAGTTCCCATGGCAGAAAAAAAAGAAAATGTTGCATACCATGTGAAAATAAAGAATAAAATATGCCAACTAGAATGGCACATTGCATATATTAAAATGCATCATTATTTAAATTTCATGATGTGCCTATAGTATGTTCATGAGAATAATGTTTTAGTTTACTGATTCCTTGGCTTACCTGAACAGCTTTCTGGGATTGGACGTCTACAATGAGCAACCTGTTCAGCAAAGGCTGTGTGGCGTAAATGAACTTGTCCTTCACATTGACGGCTGATGTCCACAAACATTTCTGTTGCTTATCTCCCTCCACTTGTGGACAGACATCCTCCTTCAGAAATAAGGTACAAAAAAGGGTCAATAAAACTACACAAAGACATATTAAAGATTATTAGAGTAAATTGATTTTTAGAAGTGGCTCTTCACGTTAAAGGAACCTAGGAGTTAACAATTGACAACTGAGTTGAAGTTTAACAATGCTACTAAACTTTTCCATGAAGATTTTTTTATTTATTTTTTTAATAATCTACTCAGTAAAATCAAACAGTAAAATATCTCCTCTGGTGACTCTGTTGACTGCAACTGCAATCTGTAAGATCTTCAAAATGATCAGAGAATATTTAATATAGGAGGGAAGTACATGTGATAGGAAAAACACATCATAATGCTCCCTAATGTTTGCACCGAGGCTTGCGGTTAAGGCCTGGCATTTGATTGATGTCCTAATAGAGGCCTGCTGCCTCTCTGGAGTCTGGAAACTCAAGCTCTCACCGCCCCGATCCCCAAACAAATACAGCTGTCTCATCAGCATACCCAGCTCCAACGTAACAGCTAAACAGAGGGAGGCAATCATTTAATAGCTTGTGTAAATCTAACAGCTGTCTATCAGAAAGAGCCGAGAATTTATATTCAGAGTCAAGGAGGGATGTAAGCGATGTAAAGTGATGAAGGAGATCAGCTGATGTCTGTGCTGAGGATCAAACTCCATACGGTTAAATTACTAGTCATGTCAGGAACGGAAGAAAGAAAGAAAGAAAGAAAGAAAGAAGGAAGACAGGAACGAAGCCTGAATAGAATGAAAGGTGGATAGATGGATGTGTGATGGATAGAAAGAATGAAAGACAAAAAGGATGGGATCAAGTAAAGAAAGAAGAAAGACAGAAGAATGATGGAACAAAAATGTATGGGTGCGTGAATAGACTAAAGGGTGGATAGATGGATGACTAATGGAGGTATAGAAAGAATAAAAGAGAAAAGGAATGAAGCAAGGAAGGAATGATGACAGATGAATGATGGGATGGATGGGTAGAATATAAAAGAAAATGAAAGATGGATGGATGGATGGAAGGAAAGAAGTATGGGGGAAAGATGGATGGGTGAACATAATGAAGGATAGACAGATGGATGTTAAAGAAAGAATGAATGAGAATGGGGAAAGGAAGGAAGGATGAATGTTGGAAAGAATGGGAAAAGGATAGATGATGGAAGGAATGAAGGAAGAATAGAATAGTAGGATGGATAGATGGATGGAAGAAAGAAAGAAAGAAAGAAAGAAAGAAAGAAAGAAAGAAAGAAAGAAAGAAAGAAAGAAGAGAATAAAGGTTGGACAGATGGATGATGATGAAGGATGGATAGATGGATGATGATGAAAGAATGAAAGTTAATGGGGAAAGGAAGGATGGATGATGGAAAGGAAGAAGAAATGATGGATGGAGGCTGGATAGATGAAAATAAACAATGAGAAAAGGATAGATGATGGAGGGAAGAATGGTTGGAAAGAAGTAAAGATGGATAGGTGAATAGAATGAAGGATGATAAATTAATAGAAAGACTGAAAGAAAAGGGTGAATGGATTGATTTATAGTTAGAAAAAGAAACGGAAGGAAGGAATGAAGGAAGGAAAAATAGAAAAGTAGGATGAACGCATAGATGGATAGACGAAAGAAAGAAAGAAAGAAAGAAAGAAAGAAAGAGAACGAAGGATGGATTGATGGGTGAAAAAGGGTCAATGGATTTATTTAAAGTAAGAAATAGAAATTCATGCAGACCCTAGCAATCAATAATTTTTGTTGTAAAATAATTGCAAAAGAATGCTGATAAATAAATAGCAGTCATAAACTTCACACTTTGCTTGTGGTTACAGCACGCAGGAAAGAAAACAGAGGCTTTATGTTATGCTTTATGCTGTATGGTATGCTTAAAAATGTCTTTTACCACAGCTCACCTGCAGGCCAAGAAGCTTCTCGCTGGGTTTGATGTGTCTCTGAATCTCACAGGCCACTGGCTGGATGACTTTAATACCATCCTCATAAAACACATAGAACATGTTTCCAATCCCCAGACCTGTAGTATGATATAGATAAGTTTGTTCAGGGCTCAAGAAACATTAATATTGCATTGAAACAGAATGCTTACTTACCTTCTTCTCTCCACAGGATGTTAGCCACTGCAAGACAACACAAAGAAGACTCATGTGAGAGATGTTTGCTGTACTTTATCCATCCAATTTTTTTTTTTTTAAATCCACCCCATCAGAGATACAAGATGAACTCACAACTTCTGGCTATAAAAACCTCCCACAGATTATTGCGACAACATTTGTACTTTTTTTCCTGCTGTGGTTTAATGCTGAGAGTTGCGTTTGATTTGGCCAAGTAATTATATTCTGCAACCTGAGGAGCTTATTGATTCGACTCGCTCATTTGTACTCAATACTGTGTCTGCATTGTACATTGAGGTCAGTCTATGGGGATTTATACACTCACACACAGTCACCAACCACAGTGTTCACACAGAGGAAACAATGTGCATTAGGGTGAGAGTTAGAGTATATCTTTGCATTAAGCATGATTATTTACCCATAACTACTGGAGCTGTGACTTGTATTACCTTTTAAAACACTTAAACTTTGGAGATTGAGATCAATGCCTTACTAACAATGATAAAACACCTTTAAAAGGGCTCTTATGGCAATCAAGTAGCTTAGCAAAGCGTAGCTGAAGCATAACCAAAAAATATCACACACAATTAACTCCTGAATAATTCCAAAAGCATTTTAGTACAGAATACACTTGCTAATAACTACAATAAAAACAACTCTATTATGAAGAAATATTTCCTGATGGCCTCAGCATTTGTGCTAAAAATAACAAAGATGTCCATTACCCGCAAATAATCGATATGCCATTATTATGCTCGTGCAATATTTGTCACCAAGGATCCATTGATAAATATGACTCGTTAGCAGAAATGAACAATATATTATGTCAATAACGTCCAAAGTCTCCTCCTTATAACTTTGTGATTGTTCAATACAGCAGTTTCGTTGTGAAGATTTGACCTCCAACTGCTCCTCAGCAATCTGATTCAATCTC
The DNA here is from genome assembly GCF_003368295.1 of Carassius auratus. NCBI lineage: Eukaryota > Metazoa > Chordata > Actinopteri > Cypriniformes > Cyprinidae > Carassius > Carassius auratus. Next base: position 25,974 of record NW_020523669.1, on the reverse strand, counting down.
TCACAGTCTGCGAATCAATCCCCCACAATTCACCTGTGCTACATACAATCCCTGCACCAAGAGATTCTCATTCCACTCTCTGGTTTCAAGGAGACAGAAGATCACAGTAACGGAGCTAGAGTTAATCTTCAAAAAGTCCTTAGTCGAGTTCTTTTTCTATGAGTTAATGTATCAGCACAATCTAGAAGACTTTTGTGAAAAATACTGCCATTGCATCAGCAAATTATGAGAAATGTGAAAAAAAGAAAAAAAAAAAGAAAGAAAAGGATTCTGGAAATACGGAGCTCCACTATAAAATGAAAGCAGAAGGGAGTGGTTTGGAAGTAATGTGATCTGGAGGCTTTTCCAATAACACAGTATTGACACAGTTCATCACCGGCCAGGGGAAATAAAGAATCACAGAAATACTGTGAGAGGTTGCTTGGTGTATGGACACTGGTGAAATAAGTCAAAGTGTTGATCTGGGTACAAAGTAAATTCATATTTGATGTACATACAGTTTCTGTGTTAAAGGAACACTATTTATTTTACACATTAGACTCAACATGCAACAAATACCGTCATTTGTATATTGATAATAAAATACTTTTCTATGGTGACCTGGAGGGGACATGTTCAGTTTATTTAGTTTTGCGTTGGCCATGAGATATTAAATTGTGGGAATGCCATATTAACATTGACCGTAAATTGGACTGTAATAATATATTGTGGATGACATCCTTATGTCCTGGCCTCGAGATACTATGTTGAGGGAATGACATTGTTTTCTCGATACCACGAGTTTAATGTGTAAACATACCTTTGTTACCTGGGGTTATCAGAGATGGATTTATTAATACTTTATTTTGAATTAAGAAATAATTATATTAGTTATTATTTAAATTATAATTACATTATTGAATTACTTTAACCATAGTCCTAGGCTACCGGACTGTATTGGGCGCAATGTAGAAATCATTTAAATGAAGTATATCATAAATAAATGTTTCATCAAGTACTGTACATAAAATAAAATAGCCCTAAAAGAAAACATTTTTATCCATCCCACAGTCTTTTAAGTACATTAACTTATTGTCTTTTTCTGTAATATTTATATATTATTATTATTATTATTGCTTATATTCTTATATTCACTGTTATGTATTTGATTTATTTTCCCTTCATTTTCATCTTTTTACTCAATGTTCTAAATAGTTTTGTAAATAATAACCTACTGTCAATGCCCGACATACCAATTAAGCTATGATTATGCTATGACTTATTGGAATTTTTACTGAAAGTGCAGTTAAAAGGTTGATTTTAACATATATTTTATTTTATTCCAGCCAATTAATAGATTGTTATAAATATAATGTTTCACTGAGGAATGAAGGAAAGGACATGACGTGTGACATTCCATACTAAAAATTTGTGCTCTGCATTTAACCCATCCAAGTGCACACACACAGCACTGAGTAGTGAACAAATATGCACACACACATCGTGAACACACCATTGGAGCAGTGGGCGGCCAATGCTGTGGTGCCTGGGGAGCAGTTTTGGGTGCGGAGCTGTGCTCAAGGGTCTCACCTCAGTCAGTGGGAGAGCTGGTTATTCACTACCCCACCTTCAATCCCTAAAGACTTGAACCCACGGCCTTCTGGTTACAAGTCCATTTCTCTATCCATTAGGCCCCTCATATGAAAACATTTATTATCACATATGACTGTGAATACAATCATTAATTGTCAGGCGTTTACAGTATTAGCGAAATTGGGGGTCGAACTCATCGGACTCGTAACCCAAAGATTGTGGGTTCGAGTTTCGTACCGGCAGAGATTGTAGGTGGGGGGAGTGCATGTACAGTGCTCTCTCCCACCTTCAGTACCATGACTGAGGTGCCCTTGAGCAAGGCACCGAACCCCCAACGGTTCTCAATCCCCAGGCGCTGCAGAAAAAATGGCTACCCACTGCTCCGGGTGTGTGTTCACGGTGTGTGTGTGTGTGTGTTCACTGCTGTGTGTGTGCACTTTGGATGAGATAAATGCAGAGCACTAATTCTGAGTATGGGTCACCATACTTGGCCACATGTCACGTCATTTTGACTTTTCATTGATACCATATTAATAAAAAAATACTATCTTAATTATACAATACATTAATTAGGTGAAGGGCTACATGAACTGAAAGGGGAAATAATATTATATAAAAATAAATACAAAAATATATAGTTAATATAATGATATTATTATAGAAGCCTACAGCTATATAATAATAATATACAAATATCAAATAAAAAGACACAATCAGTTAGCATATTTTCAAGTCTGTGGGATGGTTACACATAGGTTTGTTTACACATTAAACTCTTGGCCATGAGAAAAGGACGTCGTTCCCTCACCATAGGACCTTGAGGCCATGACTTCACATTACATGGCCACGACATAAGGATATCGTTACCTTGACAAAATGACTTTGTGGCCACAACATATTATCACGTACCCACAAGTTAATATGTCGTGGCCATGACAAAACTATAACTAACTAATATTATTATTCTTTTTTTTTTAATGATTATTTTGAGAATTTTGTCTCATAAAAGCTCATTAAAAAGTTCCATTTCTACATAGTATTTGCATAATTTAGCTCATCTATCCATCGGAATGGTTCAGGCTAGTGGTACACGGCTGCTGAACCTTACCTCAAATGCACTCTGCCCAAAACGCTATGTTTCCAACAGCAGAGTCACATTTCATGCTCCCGGTGGGAGATCAAGCAGTGGTACGAGTTGACTGGGATGGCGAAACAGGTGAGGGCCAGTGTTGGACTCTAATTATGTCTCCAACACAACGGAAAACTAATCAAGACAAATGCCTGGGGTCTGTGTTTCTGCTTTGCCTCTCTGAATCATTCATGGACCTATCAAAGTATTCATGAGTTGAGAATGAAACTCTGCGTCTATCACGAAAATGCTCCATTATGCAAATTCCCCTGGTGGTCCTGCATAATTAAGCAAACATGATTTAATTATGAATATTATGAAGTCTCAATAAGTGAATATGCTATATGACTGAAGGATTTTTTGAAGCAACCTTTACCATATGTGGTGTGTAGCATGTATATGGAAAAAAATACTGTGCATTTGGTAGGTTTGGAGGGTCCTTATTTTGCTGGTATTGCTTTCTTTAAACTTTAATACAAACTCCTACAGTCTTTTGGATATTGAGGTTAATGCCCTCAGGTGTAGGGCACCACCTCAGAGAAGGGCTGATGCTGAAATAGACTCCAGAAAATACATTTGATGATAGAAGGAAAAGAAAATAGCCACTAATTTCTGCCTTAGAGCAGTGATACATAGTGTAAGGTTCAACTGTCCAGGAAAACTATCCTTTAGACACATCTTTGCACACAGGGGATGTGTTCAGCTCAGTCATTACTGACATAAACTAAAAAAATGCAAAAAAATGTTAAGTCACTATGAAACACAAATTATAATATTTGAATATAAAAGTTTTGGGGTGAGTAAACGTTTTTGAAAGTCTTTTATGCACATCGGTGTTCATTAACAACAACAACAACTATGTAAGTTATATTGTGAAATGTTATACAATTTAAACCATTTTTTTTAATAGAAAACTATTTTATATGTACTTTATTCCTGTGATTTTACTCCAGTCTTCAATGTACAAGACTGGTAACAAGAATTAAGAAGAAAACTATTTTTTTTTTATGCCGACTTCAGTCACTTGGTATGTTACAACTATGGGCTATATTTATACAAGTATAAACATGAGTTTATAAAGTTTCATCCAACAACATCAATTCTCTCATTCATTCATTCACTCTCAAGCTGCTCCAAATCTATTTGACCAGTTTTTTTCCATGCAACCCAAATGCCTTACATGCCATCACAATGGATGGATTCTGAAGCATTCAAACTTTGCAAAAGTATATACAGTTTAAAAGTGATCTGTATGACGTATGTGCTATTTGAACTTTTCCAAAGTAATACAAAAGCAGACCAATTTACTGAAACCAGCTGTGTCAGTTTCGACTAATTGTAGTGAATGAAGTGTTCAGGCAAGTATTCTGAACTACTCTAACACTATTCATAAAAACTATCTAAAAAGAAAGGTAAGGGCCACATACTATGCATTGTTTATATATATATATATATATATATATATATATATATATATATATATATATATATATATATATATATATATATATATATATATATATATATATATATATATATTTTTTTTTTTTTCTTCTCTTGTTTAGGATAGAGCTCTGCGCACTTATCCTTAAATTATATCCCAGCATGCAATGGCAAAGAGATGCCGACACTGTTCAGACTGTGACTGTGCAGAGCACAAAATTACAGTGTGTGAAATTATAAATCTGACAAGATCCCTACAGTAGACTGCCTGATACAAACAAAAAAAGTAGATAAATGGACAAAGTAACCATCACATTTGGCTTTTGGCGAGGCTTTTGCTAACAAGGGTTTCGTGTTTGACTGTGGAATTGTGGGTACTCAGACATATTGCTTCTCTGCATCTGTTCTTTTATTTGCGTTCACCATCTCTCATGATATCAGCAGAGCAAACATGGGATCCTCTAACTCAACAAGTACACAGCTGCAGCAGACCACCGGGAGATCAGCACTACTATTGTTTGTATGTTTACAGCAGGTGGTGTTTATCTGACAGCCTTAAATACTTGGCCAGTATTTTTTCCCCCTTGACAAGACAGCAACAGCATATAGTCTCTCTTGTTCATAGATGATGAGCACAATCACACCTGAGTGCTTCGCATCACCCCAGGCTCAAATCACTTGTCTGTTTAAATCGTCCTCAGTTCACATCTGCTTACATTTCCGCTAAAAAAAATTCTTCTGGGACCAGAGATGTACTCAAATAATTAATGATAGCAACTTGCGGCAGGATTTGTTTCACAACTTAATTGAACCAGAATGTTTGCATTGTTTTACAAGAGAGACTATTGTTTGGTGCCGGACTATTAATGTCTAAAGGTGAAGTGTGTAGCCCCTTCTCCACAAGCAGTATTAAACAACGATTATTTTGTTATTTTGAACTTTTTAATTAAAAAATAATCTGCATCCTCAAAAAGATTGAAGTCTGCATGAACCGGATGTTGCTGCCGATTGGATTTCAGTATAGTGATGTATTACCAACTGAAACGGAATATTGAGTGGAGGCCGGGGTTTTTATTTTTGCGCTCCCTCTCTCATTTCTCACTCACAGCAAATTAATAGTAGGAGGGGTGTGATTAGACATATTCTGCCCAATCCATCAAACTGACGTCATAAGAGAAGGCATGCTATTCCAGAGCGGAAGCAAATGATCAGAATTTAATTAAAGATTACCAAGACAATTGTTTTCAGAGGATTGACTTGCACAGATTAATTGTTGACTTTAAGACTAGCAATCTGCGCAAAAAAAATATCTTAAATTTTGATTTAATGCAGATTTTAAGCAAAACAAGTTTTCAACATGAATAAAATGAAAAAGAAAAAAATTTCTCGAGCACCAAATCAACTTGGAACGATTCCTGAAGGACCATGTGACTCTGAATAGTGTATATAGTGTATATTTAGCTTTATAAGATATTTTACAATATATTATAAAATATTTTTTTATTTTTAATAAATTAAAAAACAGTAAATACTAATTTAACTGTGATAATATGCACTATATTTACCTATAATTTACTATTTATTTAATTTTTTTTAATTAAATGCAGCTTTAGTGAGCATAAGATACAGAAAAAAAAAAAATTCTTATTGGTTCCAAATTTTTAATGTGTAATGTCCATATAAGAAGTCAACATGTTGGCCTGAATAAAAGAAACACAGCAATAATTGAAAATGGCAGCTATAAAACTTAATGTGTTGTTGAAAAAAAAAAAAAACAATGCCTTTTAACAGTGAAAAAATACACACTTCAACTTGAGGCCATTAGAAACAAAACCGGAAGACTTTTACTCAGTGGCTCTTTAGTTTTACTCAGTGGGTCTTTAAATGTTTTGGCGGACATCCAATTTTATGATCTCTAGAGCACCATGGCTGGGCTGAAGGACACTGTCTGACCTGTAAAGCTTGAGGAGAGAGACAGAGAGGGGACCAAGATTATTATCTCCCCCTCTGAGTGCAGTGTGTTTTCCTCCACTGACCTGTAGAACAGCTCTGACCCCAATTGCTAATGGCTGTCCACCAACTTCACCTTGTCTTGCCCTTTAGATGTGCGATTACTTTTGGCACACGCCCCTACAACCTTTCAGAACCTGTAATCCTCACTGTACATTCAACAACCAACATACAACTTTGTGCTATGAGTCCTAGTTTTTATTGCTCTGTATCAGTGGTCGTCTTGTGTAACCAAACCTCAGTGGAAGCTAATTTTAGGCATGCACTTTGCTGTATAAAAAACCACATCTCCCATTCATAAGTTACACAGCAACAAGGACAAATTCATTACACAAAGCTGAAGCAGCCGGCTAAAGGATCATTGATATCAATAAGAACAATTTTAAATGTAGTGCTTGGGCACAAGTTGGAAATGTATTTGCCGGGCTGGTGCGCTCTGTGGAAGCAGGGAGCCGTGTATCATCTCAGGCTTATGAGTTCAGACCTGCCGTTGCAGGAATAATGCAAGTGGAAACCCCAGCTGACAGTGCAGGATTGTTCCTCTCATGCCCAATGAAAGCAACAGCACAGACTATCAAATCCAACCGTTTAGCCCAGTTTTAACACAAGAGACGTATCAGAGCTACTCGTGACACACACACTAATGCATTAAAAGAACAGTTTACCCCAAAATTAATTATTCACTCACCTTCATGTTGATCAAATCCTGTATGACCTTTTTTCTTCCGTGGAAGATTAAAGAATTATAAATAATTTAGCTGTATGCACTTTGCAGTTAATAATGCAGTGAATAATGATTCAACAGTGAAGCAAAGGCACCATTAATGTATCATAAAAGTGTTCCATTTAACTTACGCAAGCTATACCATAGCTTTGTGTGTAAAACAAGTCTTCAATCATAGAACATGTTGATGCCCTAGATCTCCTAGAGAAAACTCTAATCATTATTTTAATTTATTTTTTTATTTTATTTTATTTTTTAATGAAACCAACAGTTTGGTTTAAATCACTGACTCAGTAATTCAGTTTCAGCTCACTGTAGGACAGTGCTGTTTCTGTTAACAAAAACAAAAACTTTTAAAATCATTTTCGATAACTGAAATAAAGCTGTAAGCATTGCAAGCATTTTAATTAACATGAAATAATGTAAATCATTAGATAATATGTTCATTAGGAAACATTAATAAGCACATTATCTCACATTTCTATTTGAATATATTAACTAATGATCAGTTAAGCATAATATAATTAATATTTGTTAATGATAAAAAAAAATAATATTATAAAGCATTACTATGGTTACACTTTATTTTTAAGGTGTCCTTGTTACAGAGTAATTGTACATTTAAGTACTGACTAAGAAATATTAATTGACTATATGTATACTTGTAGGTTTGGACTGTTTTTATGATGCATTTGGAAGATTAATGCTTCAATCACCATTCACTGCATGGCATTAAAAAAACAAACCAACAAACCCAAGTGAGCAACAAATCGGCAAACTGTTCCTGTAAACACCAACAATGATGTTGCTTTTGTGTCCAAATGGAAAATATATTCTAATACAAATGATTTGCTATATCACGCCTATGAGAATATTCTTTAACACAGCGATCATAGAAATCATATTAGTCTGCTTGAGGAGAAACCATGAGTGAGACGGTCTACAGCGAGTGTTGATCCAGACAGCTGGCGGAGTTAACCTGTCAGAGAAGAGATCAAGGGGTCTGGATGAACTGACTCCAGATCAGTGGGCAGAGCAATAGAGAATCTGTGTAAATACTGTCATCCATTATGCATGCGCACAGACAGCACTGGCTCAGGCTCTGTGACCTGTGAGGAAACCATGGCCTTCTGTGTGCACTGTGCATTGCTCGATCAAATCTCGCTAAACTACAATAGCTAGACCCCTGAACTCGGTCTGAGGACTACATATCCCAACACCTCCACAAAACCATTACAGAAAATGTGACCGATGAGTGTATGGTGACCTATGAGGTTACTCTGCATCCTTCACTGCCCACAACTTCATGGCTTCAATACAATAAACCTGACTGTATCCATAAGCATTTATATAAATGCACATATACACTACTATTTAAAAGTATGGGGTCAGAAATGAATACTTTTATTCAGCAGGGACACATTAAAATGATCAAAAGTGACAGTAAGTGTGTATATATATATATATATGTATATATATATATATATATATATATATATATATATATATATATATATATATATATACAGGGGTGCACATAAGTGGACATAAAAAAAAAGTGTTATATAAATATGCGTATGGTTGACAGCTGTTAATGCACAATTACCTTTTTACATCACAGACTGTACGATATAAGTTTTATTTTCAACCTGAAAGCATAAATCTAGGCTATTCCATGCAGTTTTCAAAGCACAATACAAAACTGTGACATTCATCCACTGACACTCTTTAAAAAGCAGCGCTATATCCAGAAGCACGTATAATTACTTGCCGGCAACCTGCCAAAATAAAAATGCTGATTTTAAGTTTGAATATGATGAAACCGCTTTTGTTCATTTATTTTTAGATGCTTTTTTTTCCAAAGCAAATTAAAATTGGGGAATACATAAAGCGATTCTTCTTAAAGAGGCAAACAAACAAAGTACTAGTAAATATTAGCATCTTTTTTTTACGTTTATTTACTATAAGTAAATGCATTTGTATTTAATAATAGGATTGCATTTTATTTAAAATAATATTATAACACAGTATTATTTAGTTTATTTACTATTTTTTAATAAAAAAATAAAAAAAATAAAGTGTAATAATATTATAACTATTATTAATTTATTTGTTATAGTTGCATTTAATGGGTCACAATATACGCAGTGTGAGGACCAAACCAAATCTCCAGATTCTCTTCTGAGAAAATGATGTGCACCCCTATATTTGTTTTCAAACATTTTAATACATGTGCCATAAGACTGCTGACAAATATTGAAATATCTGGCCTCTGGGACTCTTCTTCCATATTGCATCTCCTTCTGTTATTATCTATAGTTTTCTGAAGCTTATAAACTATTAACGTTCAGTCTGATGAATAATGCAAAGAAACAGGGAGTGAAGTTCCATCATAAGGACAGATGGGCTGTACTTCATGACTTATACATACACGTTTTCCGAGCGGAGTCCTCCACGAATAGAGAAGAAATGTCCTCGTCCACTCCTGCTTCATTACGGGCGATGCAGGTATAGGCACCGGTGTCCTCGAAATGGACGTTACTGATGTGCACCTCGCTCCCATTAGCTGGAAAGGAAAAAAGAAAAGCCTGAAGTGAACTTTTCCACCATCACTTCTAAATTACTTGAGAATGAAACAGTTCTATTTATGTAAGTTCTTCTAATGGGATGGTAAGAAATGTGTTTGATATCGGCTTAAACATTTATAGTGTTCTCAAGTTGTCATGTTAGCTTTAGTCTGAACAGCCGACGTCGGAGGAATGTTTGTTGAGGAGAGGCCCCACAGGGGGGATTGTGGGATTGAGTAAAGATCTAGATCATGACAAACACGTCAGTCACTGCTACAGTGCAACCAGCAGGCATCAAGGCTAAATAAAGCTGCTTCACAATGACAAGATCAACGATGGCTTTGTGTAAAGATATGGGTACATTCTTTTTTTCAATGTGAAATCTGCTAGTCTAAAGCTTTTGTTGAGAATAGAGAGCTGTATTGTCATTAGACTTGGGAATTCCCTGAATTCTAATTCAGAACTGGTTATATTTTAATCCTGACAGAGTTTTCTTCACTACTTATTTAGCGTTGCATTAACCACTACTGAATCTACAATGCCAAACAGACCAGAATGGATGGATACACAATAAATTACTCTTATGAGTCTGTTCTTTTTAGTGATTTAAACACTTACAATTAACGGTGGGACTAAATGTTCATAGGACAACATTATGCATTTGTCAGTAGTTTTTTACTCAAATGCAGAATAAAATGTTACTACATTTTAAAAAGTTTGGGATTTTCCAGTAAAACATAATACATAATAAAAAAAACATCTAATAATTATATCTTATGCTAATCAAGGCTGCATTTATTTGATCAAAAATACAGTAAAAACAACAGTAATATGGAATATTATTACAAAATTATTATTATTATTATTTTTACATTTTAACATAGCTTAAAATGTATTCATCCAATGCAAAGCTGAATTTCAGCTTAGTGTCACGTGATAAAATATAATAAAGAAATATAAAAGAGTAAAAAGTGTTACTAACCCCAAACATTTGAAGGGTAGTGTATACTTAATATCACATCTAAAAAACTGTGAAAAGTCATTAAGAAGTATGTTTTAAAACACCTTTATTATTAATATTCCATATTTCATTAGGCAGTGCAATTGAATTTTTATTCTAAATATTTATTTCTTAAATAAACTAAAAAGCCCTTGAATAGGACCATTAGGAACCATAATCAAAATTATTCAATTCTTTATGATTCCCATTCATAATAGTCACATACAATCCATCTGTGTGGATCCATAATTCCATAAAATCCATAATTAGCAGCATTACTGTTTCAGTCATAAGAATTACATTTCAATGGATTATTTGTTTGTACCCTGAAGTGTGAGTTGCTTGGAGAGTTTTGTGGTGATGTCCATGCCGTTCTTCAGCCATGAGAGTTGTGGGTCGGGGATGCCCTCAGCGTAGCACCGCAGACTGGCTGTGACCCCTGGCTCACGTGCCTGGCTCTCTGGATACACCCGAATAACAGGGGGCACTATAAAAAAACAAACAAAAAAAACAAAACAAGAAAGGACAGATTTGTAAGCAAAGTGAATGGATCAACAAATAAACAACATCCTGAATAGTAGGAATAGCTAAATATATTTTTTCTTTTTAATTACAAGAACATATTTGTTTGCCTTTTGACTTTCAAAAATCCTCTATATGCCACGAGATCATCACGGAAACTCAAATGAGCTTGAGAGGATGGTTGCCAAATTGTCATTAATTATTAAATAAAGATTACTCTTAGAGAAAATAAATACTAATATGGACAACAATAATAAGCATCTGGATTTAACCAGATTTTTACTTTATTTAGAACTCTATACGAGAGGAAATGGGAGAAATGTTTGGACAGCAGTGGCGGGGGGCACCATTTTGTAACAAAAGGGGGTTGATTTAATGAAATGCTTTGCTTCAAGGCACAGGGAGTAGAATCTGAGTCTTAAGCTCCCTGGGACTATTTACTGTGGAGTTTCACTCACGATTGGAAAGCAGAAATCATTTAGTGTAAAAATTGCGAGCTCAGGCCCTTGTGGTGTTCCAAGATCAGCTCATTGGTAATAAACAGATTATGATAAACAGTAAACCACATGAAAACAAAGCCATGCATGATTGAAATGTATAAAAGCATGTCAGCATATATGTGATACAGAGTTTGAGAAAGTAAAAGCATATCATATCTATTTCAGCAAGGTTGTGATTTACCTACAGCACCTGACCAGCAGCCTCGTGTCTACAAGTTATAAAAAGTAAGGACACCCTATTATATTCCATGGTTTTCCTCATCGGGACAAAATGAAAAAATTAGCAGGCTCATTCCAGGTCTTAAAATTTGGAAAATTAAACTTCAGATGAACAACAACACATGACATATTGCACTGTGTCATTGTTTATTTAACAAAGTGGAAAAGCAATGGGTGACAAAAAATATGGGACAAGTATGGCATGTTTGGAAGGCTTGTCAAGAGAAAGCTTCTTCAATCTAAAAAAGCATGGTAGCACGGTTTAGGTTTGCAAAGTTGCATCTGAACAAACCATAAGTCTTCTAGAACAATGACCTCTGAATAAATTATACCAAAGTGAAGATGCTTGGCCAGAATGCACAGCTGCTGTTTGGTGAAAACCTAACAAGCATATCAGCATAAACAGCTCATACCAAAAGTCACACATGCTGGTGGAGGGCTGATGATTTTGGGCTTGGTTTGTAGCCACAGGACCTGGGCACCTCACAGTCATTGAGTTGACCATGAACTCCTCTGTTAATATTTAGAATATAAAATATTCTAGTCAAATGTGAGGACATCCATCCAACAGTTAAAGCTTGGTCAAGATTGGGTGATGCAACAGTATAATGATCCAAAGCACACCAGTGAATCTACAACAGAATGGCTGAAGAGTATATTAACACTTGAGTCGTATATTGTTCATACAACTCAAGTGTTTGGAAGCCATAAAAATAGCTTTGTGAGGAAATATCTTCAGCCAAAACTCTGATATGGCCAAAAAACAAACAAATAAACAAACAAAAAAAGCCATATGGATTTGTTCTTTACTAAGCTCAACCTAGAAAAGGTAACAATCCTTACGAAATGACTTTTCTTTCTGTGTGTAGATGTCTCTATGTGTAACTGAATCTATCTTTGTGTGTATTTTATTACCTGGGGATCGACTTGAGATTGTCCCCTGTGTGAAACGCATCAAAGCTGACAGCTCTATCACAAAATTCTCATGGCCCCTTGTCTCCTCCAATCTCCCTCCTTTTATTCCTCCGCCCGCATTTTCTTTGTTTTCCCCAGTGTTGATTTTCTGTGAGAATAAGCAAGTGCCTTGGCTTGGCAGCGTGTAAGTCCACCATCACTGGACCGGATAAATTCTCTGTGTGTATTTGTTCCTCCGTGAAATTGAGAGTCAGATTTATTAGTTTATGTTTGTCTTTGTCTCTCTTGGTGTGCGGACGTGTCCATTACATGCGGCAGCGAGAAGTGTGTGTTATTCTGGAGCTTGTGTATGTGCGTCAGTGCTGATGAGCTTTCAGTGTCCTCGATTAGAGTTTCCTCTCCATTTCACCACCTCTGAGACTCAGCAGGTCTCTGTGAACCTGTCCGACCCTTTTCATTTCCCCAGCTTACACCGCTCTCATACATCTGTGTGCTCTTTAGGGTCTTTAAAAATAACAGAAAATGACACCCACACCCATTCACACTATATATGTATACAGTATACATACTCTTACATACATAACAGAGATAGGCTTCGCAGAGAGGCTTATTAATATTTTTCTTTCTTTCTTTTTTACATTTATTATATTCACCTCAGTTAGCAATCAAACAAACCCCTGGCTGGAAAACAAAGCAACATGATTAGATTGTCATTATTATAAATGATAAAAGGCTCTAAAACCAAAAGGTTGGTGGTCATTTACGTGTGCCATGCAGGACATTAATTAAAAACTGTTTGTCTGCTATAAAGAAATAGAAATGCTTTAGCTCAAATTAAACTACACAGATAAAAAAAAAAAAAAAAAAAAACTGACTGAGGACTCTGAAAAAAATAAAACCAAGCAATACTCCAATCCTTTTGGTCATCCAGAAGCATAATTAAGGAAAGCACTAGTGCCCTTGTTACTTAAAACACAAAAAGGGCACATGTATCATCTCCTAATTAATTTCCAATTTCATCACAGATCTGACCACGATTAATTGCTAGGCAACAACTTTGGAGGCAAGTTCGATTGTTTTTTTTTTTCACAGCATGGAATGTGAGTATGGTATACAACATGCCACATACAATGTACATGTATGCATGTGATTACAATGCAAGCTGTCAAGTTGTGTTGTGTGCTTGAAGTGAACATACATATTGAGTGAGCTACAGTAAAGTGCATGTTTCATTTTGGATTCCATTCATTATTTCTTTAAATCCAATGCTTATTATACAGCTCTCTGGAAAACATGATTTTGATTGGTCAATAATGCAAGTGAATGCGCTCGTACATTACATACCATTAACCTGTAGGGTGTGCGTTTGGAAAAGCTGCTCGTAGCCGTCTACATGGCAGGTGTAGTTGCCCATGTGCGTAGTGGTCACCTTGGTAATGTACAGTGATCCATCATCTCCGAAATCCTGTTAAAAATACACAAAACTACCATCACCATGACCTTACAGAGTGAAAGATTACGACACACAAGTGCAAACAACAGCCCAGAGCTGGAAATGTCAGAGTGTGGTCCTATAATCAACGTTAGCTTGAATGCATTAATCTGCAAATAAAAATGTTGAAGCGCAATCAAGCATCCAGATACTGGACTGCTGAGAGAAAAGAGAGCAGCTTGCGGTAACACTCTGTGACACAGTGAAAAGAAAACACAGAGGGACTGAGAGAGAAAGAAAAGGAGAATGAGGATAGTTAAAAAACAGGGTAATCAATAGGAGCAGATTGTATCGGACATTAGCATCAGTTCTGCTGCAGGCCGTCATTAAAGCTCTACACACACCATTTATTCGCCTCACACTGCTTCTAAGAAAAACAACAAACTTAAAGGTATGGTTCAGCCAAAAAAATCTACATTTTGTCATAATTTACTCACCCAGCTGCTTTCTTACTTTCTTACTCTTTGGCTTTCTTACTTCCGCAGAACACAAAGGAATGAAAATAATTGTTTTTTGTCCAACTGACTTTCATTGCATGGTGCTCTGCTGATGAAAAAAAGTCATACAGGTTTTAAATCACATGAGAGTGAATAAATAATAGAATTTAAATATCTTGATGAACGCTCTCTTTAAAATGGGAGCAAGAGAGAAATTGAGCCACAGTGTATTTATGGAGACTTTAGAGAACATAAAATGTAAATTAGGTCTACCAACTGATAAAAGAATTACATACTGAAAATAAGCAAATAATAAGGGCTGCCAACTGATAAAAGAATTATTTATTGCAAATAACTGCATATGATACTTGTTAAGAAAATCCCCCAAATAAATATGCTGTCTGGGATTACATGAAGAATCAGAAGAAAACAGAGACAGACTAAATCCAGAAGGTCTGTAGCAACATCCCTAAGATGGTTCAAGAATCAAGCTACCTGAAAAACTGTGCAAGAAAACTTAGGGCAAACACTGCTTTAAACATGATGGGTGGTCACACAAAATGTTGATAAGTTAATCAAAGTTAATCGATAAAGAAAATTTATGGCATCATTTTTGAAAGCACCCTCACTTTACAGCATTTTTACACAAGTGCCTAAAACATTTCAAAGTAATGTAGCTTTGTAGGAAGATTTCTTCAAGCATCTTGGAGATGTTGCCCGTGCTCTTCTGGATTTAGCCTGTCTCAGTTTTGTCATTCCAGACAGACTGGAGGATGGTGAGATGTGGCTATGGCTGTTGTCAGACTCCTTCTGCATACTGGATTATTACAATTAATGGCAAAAGGAATGTCTGGAAATGTAAACTGATAGTTCTACTGACACACTACAGCAAAAGATAGAAATAACTGACTTTAAACCATTTTTTTGTTGATGAAAATACTTTTGGAACTATTCAAAGGCATTGTGGACACTATTGTGCCAGACAAAGTATTTAGACATTAAAAATTCAGTTTCTACACAGCCACATAGTTCTAACAGCACAATCAAGGAAAAACAGCAGTTCGGCTGTGTGTTAATATGCACCAGTAAGGATGTAAAACTCGGCTCACTACAGGCCATGACCTTGATCATGCAAATAAACAAGCCCCTTTCCTCACAATGTGCTCTTAACGAGTGAAAACAGCGGTACAGTAAAAGAGCATTTTAAAAAGAGGCAAAACAGAGGAGCCTCTGAATATGAAATAAAATCAGATTGCGCCAGTCATTTGAAAGTCTAATGATTAGAATAGAAAAAAAAGAAGAACGAGTGCGTAAAGCAACAAGCAGCATCAAAGACAACAAAGGCTGAAGAGAAGCGCCATCAATGTCCAAACAAAACCCAATGAAGCTAATGTATTCAAACGCCATTGTTTTTACAAGGTCAGATGGATTCAAGGACAATTCAGATGGTTCTGATTAAATATGTTAATTTTGATTAGGCTGCAGAATGATGCAGTAAGACTGTAAAAACTTGTATGCACACAAAGCCATAGTGAATGTGGGAGAGATAAACTGTAAATAGTGATGCAACTAAGTTACACTTAGTAGCATAACAATAACTCCTTTTCTACCTAATGAATCCCAGTGTAGAATGATGGTACATTACTTGTTTTAACATGACATTATATTATGCATGGAACTTTAAAACCAACCAGACAATGATTTTACAGCTACATATTTAGTTTAATGTTGCCGTTTCCATATTATAGTAACTATAATTCATAACCTAATACAATTGTTAATTTATTTAAAACTATCAGTTTCAACATATTTCCTCCACGCTGGTTTGGAGTGTATTTTATCGAGGATATGATATATGATATGGATATGATATGTCCTGAAGAAGCGCTGAAGAGTGCAAACCACCAGCTCCTTCTTCATTTCCCTTGACTCTGAACCAGCTCAATAGTGCAGGCACCTTAACCTGGTCTTCAGATTTGTGAGTCACCGAGGGTTAACTGTGGTGTTAGAAGTGATTAGCTTCAGGGTTCTATCACTGTAGCAGCTAAAAGGGTTAGTTCACCCAAAAATGAAAATTAGCTAGTGTTTTACTCACCTCTCGAGGCATCTTAAGTTTTTATGACTTTCTTCTTACAGACGAATCCAGTCAGTGTTATAAAAAAAATTGTCCTAGCTATTCCAAGCTCTATCATTGCAGTCAGCTGGTGTTTCTGTTGAACAGTCCACAAGTCGTCAAATAAAGTGCGCACATGAATAAAGGTGAATAAAGGCCTCCTGTAGTGAATCCATGTGTTTTTCTTTCACTTACGTTATCTGTCATACGTGGAAGCTATTCCGTTCCATTCCGGGCAGATGACGTAAGACATCTGTGCTGCTTGATTAGTGATAAATTAGAAACAAAAACTGAGGATTTGAAAAGAAAACTGTCAGAGGATTTTGATTTAAACCAAGAGGAGACTGGTTTTCCTTTGCGAAAGTAAGGAAACTTTGCTTCCTTTGCTCCTATAAACAAACTCGTGAGACTAGCATATCTCAGAGGCGTACACACTGTGCATACATGCCCCCGGTTTCTGCGTATAACAGATAATGGAAGTGAGAGAAAAGTGTTTATTACATTTGAAATATGGATATTTTTCTTACAAAAATGTTTATTATGAATGCGCACAATTTATTTAACATCCTGTGGACTTTTCAACTACAACACCTGCTGACTGGTATGATAGCGCTTGGAATAGCCAGGGCAGGCAATTTTTTATATAAATTCGACTGAATTACTCTGAAAGAAGAAAGTCATATACACCCAGGATGCTTCAAGGGTGAGTAAAACATAGTCTAACTTTCATTTTTGGGTTAACAAACCCTTTAAAGGCATGCAGACCCAAAAACATAACCCTACCTGAGAGGGGATCTGCAGAAAAGAAATCAATCCAAACAAAAACCTTTCAGTCTCAAGAATGATTTTAGGTGCAAAAGTGAAAATGTCAACATGCAAAGTTAAATGCTGGTTTTTCTATTTTATCATTTATCTTTTTGAGGAATGTTGAAAGGGAAATATACAGTCTGGAGGACAATGGTGTGAAACTATATGCTAGCTCAAACAATTCTTCCTGCTGATCCTTATTAATGGTTTACCCACAACTTCTACCTTAGTCTCTAAATCCTCTTCTTTTGTTTAATGTATTCAGTGAGCAGTTCATAATAATGGGCATGTGGTGGTCTCAGTTGCGTCCCATGACACAATGCTCAGCAAGAGCCCTCATTTTCAGCACATTAATGTGTGGAAGATGCTTCCTTAGATGAAGATGGGATTCACTAAACTTAATGAAATTACCTCTAACTATACAGTACTTGGATTAATGATGTTCTCTCCGACAGCAGACTTAAACAGAAAGAAAGAAATAAAGAAAGCAAGAAAGAAAGAAAGAAAAACTATTCATAATAAAAATAAAATTCAGTGAACTTAACATTTCCCCCATCTATACTTGAAAAAAAAAAGGTAATGCAACATGACTTGACAAGACATGATGACATTAAGTGCTCTGGGAATACAGGATACCTCAAAGGTACATGAATGTTTTTCTGCATCTTCTGGTTTAGTTCAGCCAGCTCTGCTGTCCTAAAGGATTGTCTATGGCTTTCAGAGCTTTCCTCTGAGCTTTTAGATTATTCATGTAGATGCTACTGTACCATCTTGTGTGCATGTGTGCATGTCCCGTCTGGCTTATATCGTGGTAGTGACTGCAGGTTAAAGGTTCTAGAGATGGATCTTGGCAGCCACAGACTCCTTCCTCATTTAAAGGCCTCATAAACTTTTAATATATTAAGGATGACACAGAGGCTAGTGTTGACTCGATTGATGAATACCCCAGCGAGCCAAGCATTTGGCTGGTCAAATATACACACTCCCAATAGAAATAAATGTACACTGCAACATAAAGAAGAAAGCACAGATTTACTCGACATTATATTCGGCAAATTTAAAATAAAATAAAAAAAATGAAATGAAAGTCAAGGACAATGGAAATGTTCATGATAATATATGGCTAAGATAAACAGTAGTGTTTTGGGAATACAAATTTCCTCTTAGGCAGACTGCATGCTCACAAACTTACATCCACAAATATATTGAACACTTTAATGAAATTGTATTCATTTATGTTAGACAGACTCAGACATTTATGCTAGTTTCTTCCCTGCAGCATATCCCCAGAGAGACATACAATATTGTCTATGCTGCTTTCATTTATTTAAGTACTTCTGTTTAATTCTTTTCTTAACCGTTCTTTTCGTCTTAAATGACTTCATTTCATATTGGCTCAATCAAGCATCATAAAAGACTGCCAAACCAATTTAGTTTCTCTTGAGTATCTTCTCTCTCAATCCTCATTTACACTAATGTGCTTTCTATTGAGCTGTAGCTGTGTTGAGTGATGATGCGTTACAGCGTGAACATTTAAAAACATCACTCATATCTCAATTTGGAATCATGGGGCCATGTTCCATCAGCAAGGGATGGTTAAGGTTATTGTAATAAATATATATTACAGCTGAAGCGTGACACAACTGTAAAACACTTGTAAAACATCCGAAAAGCTCTTATTGTGTTATTTATGGGTTTCTTTGGTGAAATCCCACCTGGTTTGCATCTTGTTCTTTAACGTTAGCTCAACCGAGTTTAAGGAACATTAAGAGAGATGAAGTGAATTAGGTTGAACATCGAATGATCCCACACCATGTCAAATCATTTCAAAACAAGGCCGCTGCAGAACGTGCGTTTGCACTTGTGTGTCATTTTATAGGCTTGAAAGTGCCGCCACTTGCTTTCAGCAGCTTTAAAAAGATAGCTGATTGAAATGCTTTTTTCCAGAAGGCTTGTACATACACACACTCGACCGGGTAAAAGCAGAGTGTGACGGAGATGAAATAAGGTGAAAGGGATGCGCCACTCACGTTAATGTCCTCCAGCTCCAGCATGTTGAGGGCATGGTTGTTTCGTCTCCAGATGATTGGTGGTCGCTGGTCCCCTGTGATGGCACACGTGAGCACGACACTCTGACCCACTGTTACCGTGGTGACACTCAGTTTCTGGTCTTCAGGAAGGTCGAGCTGATAGACCTCTGAGAAACAACAGGGAGAAAGAGTGGGTTAATATGAGCTCCCCCCCACCGAACACACACACACACACACAGAGGCTTTTGCACGTTGCCTATTAAAGAATAAAACATGTATTTAAAAAAATACACTATATAGCAATATTAGAGCTGTTCAAACCACTGCTTAAAATTTGCTTTTGCTGATGTGATCAAGCTTTGCTTTTGATATTTACTGTACACAAAGTAACTTTTGTTATTGCTAACTAAAATGTTTACAAAACTAAAACTATTGAAAATCTTTTGGGAATTGAAATAAAGCTTAAATAAAATAACAAATACAAATATACACTTAATTTACATATATTTATACATATATAAATTCAATTCTAAATATAAAATATTAATACATACTATTACTAATTATAATTATCTGTGGGAAGCATGCATGTAATGCCTTAAAATCCTCTCTGCATAGATAGCTCACTAGATAAAAACTTTGAAATGCCAGCTTTGAAATGCCACCTTTCTCATATACAAACAAACTCACACCTGGAGCGGGACAAGGATAGCAAACAAACCCCTGACCCCGAAATCTATTTATGAGCCCCATCAATCAGCTCTGATGCTTCCATGAATCTGACAAGCATCAATACAGCTCAAGTTGCTGTACTGCCCAAGGCAAGCACTGAGATGGCTTTACAGTCTGACTCATAGCTTCATAACACTCTTTATAATGATGTCGATAGGCTTTGTGCTGCTTTAAGAGTGTGTCTCCTGATAGTGTCATTTAGTTTTGAAATTAAGATTTTAATGACAGTAGAAAATAACGGCTGCTCCTACGAGCCTTTCTGAAGAAACGCCAACCATACACGACAGTTCATTATGACAGCTTCATTTCAAGTAAAAACCATTCAACTTAACATCTAATTTGAATATAATTATCTCCTCAGTCAAGACTCAACAGTGTCATTCAGTCATAAATAGGATAGTTGTTAAAAGATCCTCAAATATAATTTCTCAGTTTTTATACAGTATAAAATACAGTATAAAAGGAATAACAGAGCCAGATGCCAAACATTTCTGGTGGTCTAATTACGGTAAGGTCTCTTCATTTGCTTTTCAGTGGAGCTGTACCCTGACCTTTTGGGTTAGCCAAGGCCACCCACTCATAAATCAGACAGTGACCAGCCTTTAAATGAGAGAGATCAGAAAAATGTCAAAACGAGGTTGCAAAAAAGAAACATTTCAACACTTAGTAACTATCTATCTACTAACTTAACTAAATTTTGTTTTTTATCTTTGTTTTTTATTAAATACAGAAACATAAAAAATGAAAAGCCCTCACTAAAGCAGAAAAATACTGCAGATAAAAATGATTTTTTTTTTGTCCTGCAGTCATCATCTTACGGCAAACTCATTTAAATACTTCATATAATGACATGCTTGTAGTCTTGTAATTTTAAAGTAGCTTCCCCAGTTAAATTGCATTAAATCTTGATTGACTTGATTTCCTTCCCATGATCACGTCAATGACATCTAAAATGGTTTTCCCAGGTATTTTAATTACATTCATGCATAGAGACGCATACAAGTGGAAAACATAATCAAGCTGCGGCAAAAAATAAATGAGTACATGGGTTGGGGTATCTCAGATGATTATGCAATTAAAGATCCGGGGAATTATAACCAGCTTGCACACAAGACAAACATGCCTCTCGCCTCGCAAACGGCAATTTTGCATTTCAGCGCTGTGCTCTCATTTAAAGCTAATTTACCAGATTAGTCAGTAATGTCTCTTATTCATTGTGTTACTCTCAGGTCATATAGTGGATAACAGCAGTATAGTGCTGGTGCACCTTTAGCAATCCTCATTTAATGCCAGATTCATTCTGCATGGCACACTTTCTGCTTTAGGGAATACTTCCATGGAACAGGTATGAAAGAGGTCTGAGAGTATGCACAATAACACAAATGCATGAGCTTCACTTTTCATGTATTTATCCAGAGATCAGGTCTGTATTAAAGTTTGCTCATTCCAAATCTCTAAAATCTTCCAAAGCCAAATTTACACTGCAAGGGTGACACATAAGTGCTTCTGAAAGCACCATTTAAAGGTCTTTACACAGACTGTTTACACAGAACTTTCTTGTTGCTTACAGTACGAAGTGTTCTTGGTTCCAATCTGTAAAAATATAGTTGTATTTATTTTTTAATTAAAAAACGAAACAAAAATCACAGCTCTACAACAGGGTTTGTAAATTAGGAGTGAGGACATCTCTGTTTGCATTCAGTAGAACAGACAGTGAGCCATTGAAAAACGAGACAGCATGTGTCTGAGAGCTGCATTTGTTTTCCCTGACCGATTATGAACGCAACAACTTTCAGAAAAAAGCTTCCCATTCCAGCACCTATAATACATGAGCAAAAAGACAAGCTGAAGCATATTTCATGAAGTGGTGTGAACAAAGAGAATAAACTCTTGCTGACTTATCAAACTGGGGCATTTAGAACAGTATGGAAAAATTTATTCTAAAGAATACAGAATACAGGAATGCAGAAATACCAACTCCTAGAATGAATTGTGGGAAACCAAGAAGACTGTTAGACTGTAAATTTCCTCTGCGGTATCGAGGTAAATCTATTTATTCCTTTCCTTATAACCTCATACCTGTCAACCAATCATTTTTTGAGTGTTGTCAGATCATGCCACATTGTCTGGAAATGCCAGTAATGGGGAATAAAACAGCATGACTATCAAATGCAATTTCTCGTGAAGTAACTGCATAGCTAATACACAAAGGCAGCACTTTACTCTTGATATTCCTCTCACATCATTATATTTCCATTTTTGTCTTTATTTACATATTCATTTCTTATTTCTAGTTACAGAGCTTCTGTTTTTTTATGCAAGAAAAGTGGAGATTGTTAACACTCTAAGATGCTATAACAACGTAAGGTGTCATAAAAGTATACAAAATTGATAATAATAAGAAAATGTTTGCACCAACTCAGCAGCACTAAAGACTGCAGTAATAGATGCTGAAAATTTTGCCTTGCCATCACAATAATAAATCAATTTTTTTATAATATTCAAATATAACAGACTTGTTTTAAATTGTTTTTAAACTGTTTTTTTTTTTTACAGGCGAAACATGAACACATATTGTATTGCACACTGTAAACACAATCAAAGCTTCAAAAAAAGCACGAAAAATGGGACCTTTAACATAAACAGTTGTCACAAGTCTTCAGAAGACTTGCATAAAATATAAATATTAAAGATTTTGTTTAAATGCTTTTGAAATAAAGTTTAAATACATTTGATCAAAAGCAAAGTAAAACCATAATTTTATTACAATTTAAAACAAGTCTGTTATATTTGAATATTATAAAAAAATTTATTTATTATTGTGATGGCAAGGCAAAATTTTCAGCATCTATTACTGCAGTCTTTAGTGCTGCTGTTGTTTTTATACATTGTTTTTATACATTGTTCAGTTGCTGAATATTAATTTAATGTAAATTAAGGTTGCAAACAGGGTGCATATATAAAATTTGAATGATTTGAAATTGAATGAAATTAATTGGATTGCCGAGTATTACACTTCTGTTTAAAACGGGTCGTTTTTTGTAGGCAAATTCTGTTAAATATAATATCTCGCTTGGCATTGAACTTGAATTTTATATCTTGAATTTTACAGATATTATTTATACTCTAACTAAAGTTTAAAACATGGGATAACGAAGAACGGGACCTTTAAAATATCCAATGAACATTTTTCATTGAACACAAACACAAATGGTGCTGTCTCATGTCACTTTTGGAGCTTCTAATATGGGTGATCTGTTCTTAAGTACGTATAAACTCTCTCTTCATCTTTTTACCCTGTTGTCCTTGGCAAAAAAATTAAATAAAATAAGAAAAAGACCTTTAATGATTGTAATAAATATAGCGTGAACTGAATAACAGCTTCTCATCAAATCAGGCCATGTGTATGTGTGAGTAATACTCTGACTCCATCTCTGGCTTTCAGTAATATCCTGCCTAGCCATTCAATTACGATATTTTCTGACTTAATAGATTTGGAATTTGCTCCAGGGCAAGCCACTGCGTTTTACAATTCCCTGTAGGATTAAAAGGCAAATGTATTTTTCAGAATGCAAGATGAGTATTTGTTTATGTGTATGTCAGTAAGAGAAACAGAAATAGAGAACAAGTTTATTAAATGGTATAAAAAAGCCTAAACAAATATGGTGCACTGATAATATCACAATACTGTGAATGATGTATAAAAATATTATGGAAGGTGTTGTCCAGACATTTAATCCTGAGTCAATGTTTGTGATTAATAACAGAACAGGAAGTGGAGGTTTTGTCCCCTCTTTTACAGCGCGTGTAGCAGATGAGTAGACTCTTCCTCAGATCTCGAACGTCTCTCATAGCACCAGCGTGGAATTAAACCTGAAGTGTGCAACTGCAGTTTTGATTTAGTTCACACTCTTTTCCATTACAGAGCGGTGATGCTTCTACAGTAGGAGGGGCTAAATCAAAACTCGTATGAGAAAGCCTATGGTCACTTAGCAACACATACACTTGTTAGTCCTCTTTCAGTGTTATATACAGTTCTGTTCACAACCAGTTTGGTAACAAATGAGTGATAACTGCATTCTTTAAATAAAGTGACTGTGCTAAACATTCAGGACTCTCTCTCTCTATATATACGATCAATCAAAGGTTTGAGGTCAGTAAGATTTTTAAAACAATTACTATTTTTATTCAGCAAGGATGTTTTAAACTGATCAATAGTGACAGCAAATACATTTATAATGCCACAAAAGATTGCCTTTTTAAATATTAAATCTGAACTACTTTTGGCTGCACTTAATTTTACAGAACGTGTACTTAAATGTACTTATAGGTTCAGGGTTAGTACCTATTTATTACATAGTTATTGTTTACCCACTATGTACTATAATAATATAATAAGTACATAGTATGTACATGGGGAACAGGACTGTAAAATAAAGTGCTACCCTACTTTTTAACAGAAGTGTAATACTCGGCAATCCAATTAATTTCATTCAATTTCAAATCATTCAAATTTTATATCTGCACCCTGTTTGCAACCTTAATTTACATTAAATTAATATTCAGCAACTGAACAATGTATAAAAACAACTTGAAACAAAAAACCCATTAATAACTGTTTTTGAATGGCACACAACCCTAGAAAAAACAAGACAGTCAGGAGTCATACCTGTTAATAAAAACAACGTAAACCCGAAAAATGACTGTGTGAACACAGCTAAAGAGAAAGCAGAGAAAAATCTAGATTTTTTTTTTAAAATGTAAGGATAGATTACATTATATACAATACACATAACACAATATATAAGCTCATCTAGAAGCAACAACATAACCTTTTCAACAAGCAGCGATGCCGTCAAAGGTCTTCAATCTTAATTACCAGCTGCTCTTCCATCAAAAGGTGTGCTCTGCTCTCCGCCCCCATCCACTAGTACATTTTATGAGCCTGTAAGACCCCTGTGATAGCTGCAGAATCTTTTAAAAGTGTTGCGCATTGAAGTCAGATGGAATAAAACCTTTACTGTGACCCAATCAATGTGAGAAACAGGCAGTAACAGAAGCTGAAGAAAGGCTGACTTCACACCACCTGTGAAAAACGGCATCTTCATGGCACTTGTCAGTAGGGACGCTGGAGGCCCACTCATATTAGCATGCCATCACACTACGCGCACTTCTAATTGGGCTAATTGTGGCTCGTATACAAGAGGGACTTTGCAGAAAGATGTGGTATCAACACCTGGTTAAATTTGATAAACGAAAGTGCATTTCACACCATTTACAGTGCTGTGAATTAGATCTTTCCATCTCTCTATAAGTTTCCACCTTTATTTTTTCTTTACTTCCCATATGGCATTCTTTAAAAGTCTCTATTGCCTTTCACTGAAGTCAATTTTGTTTCAAGTGAGGCCCTGTTTCTTATCACACAATTCTCCACTGCCAATGATATTGAGCAGCTCCAGTATTTCTCTGTGTGTGAGTGCGTGCGTGTGCATTTGTCTGTTTAGCAGACAGAGCAGGTGGATTGACGTTCTCTCCGGAGGCATATCAGCCTTGACAGATGAAAGGAATGGCATTGTGGGCCGGCGAGGCGTTAAGTAATTGCCTTCTGACTCCACTGGGGATGTAAATAGTTTGGAGCATGAAGCATACAGATATGCCAATTGAACAAACCAATCATGACAAAGTACCACGCAGATGCACCAATCACAAGTAGGAGCATAAGTAAACACAAGTCAAAAGCAGAAAACTGACTTAAAGTCTGA